>NW_026280139.1:0-44971 GCF_023373465.1 Oncorhynchus keta | reverse complement strand
GAAAACGCCAGTATAGGGGGAAAACGCCAGTATTAGGGGAAACGCCAGTATAAAAGCAAAACGTCAGTGTAAGGGGCAAAACGCCAGTGTAAGGGGGAAAACTCCAGTATAAGGGGAAAACGCCAGTATAAGGGGAAAACGCCAGTATAAGGGGAAAACGCCAGTATAGGGGGGAAAACGCCAGTATAAGGGGGAAAACGCCAGTATAGGGGGAAAACGCCAGTATAGGGGAAAACGCCAGTATAAGGGGAAAACGCCAGTATAGGGGGAAAACGCCAGTATTAGGGGGAAAACGCCAGTATAAGGGGGAAAACGCCAGTATAAGGGGGAAAACGCCAGTATAGGGGGAAAACGCCAGTATTAGGGGAAAACGCCAGTATAAAGGCAAAACGCCAGTGTAAGGGGCAAAACGCCAGTGTAAGGGGAAAACGGCAGTATAAGGGGGAAAATGCCAGTATAAAGGCAAAACGCCAGTGTAAGGGGCAAAACGCCAGTATAAGTGGAAAACTCAGTGTAAGGGAAAATGCCAGTGTCAGGGAAAACGCCAGTGTAAGGGGAAAACGCCAGTATAAGGGGCAAAACTCCAGTATAAGGGGAAAACGCCAGTATAAGGGGAAAGCGCCAGTATAAAGGCAAAACGCCAGTGTCAGGGGGAAAACGCCAGTGTAAGGGGGAAAACGCCAGTGTAAGGGGGAAAACTCCAGTATAAGGGGAAAACGCCAGTATAAGGGGAAAACGCCAGTATAAGGGGAAAAGGCCAGTATAGGGGGAAAACGCCAGTATAAGGGGAAAACGCCAGTATAGGGGAAAACGCCAGTATAGGGGGGAAAACGCCAGTATAAGGGGGAAAACGCCAGTATATGGGGGAAAACGCCAGTATTAGGGGGAAAACGCCAGTATAGGGGGAAAATGCCAGTATAAGGGGAAAACGCCAGTATAGGGGGAAAACGCCAGTATAGGGGAAAACGCCAGTATAAGGGGAAAACGCCAGTATAGGGGGAAAACGCCAGTATTAGGGGAAAACGCCAGTATAAAGGCAAAACGCCAGTGTAAGGGGCAAAGCGCCAGTGTAAGGGGAAAACGGCAGTATAAGGGGAAAATGCCAGTATAAAGGCAAAACGCCAGTGTAAGGGGCAAAACGCCAGTATAAGGGGAAAACTCCAGTGTAAGGGGAAAATGCCAGTGTCAGGGGAAAACGCCAGTGTAAGGGGAAAACGCCAGTATAAGGGGCAAAACTCCAGTATAAGGGGAAAACGCCAGTATAAGGGGGAAAACGCCAGTATAAAGGGCAAAACGCCAGTGTCAGGGGGAAAACGCCAGTGTAAGGGGGAAAACGCCAGTGTAAGGGGGAAAACTCCAGTATAAGGGGAAAACGCCAGTATAAGGGGAAAACGCCAGTATAAGGGGGAAAACGCCAGTATAGGGGGGAAAACGCCAGTATAAGGGGGAAAACGCCAGTATAGGGGGAAAACGCCAGTATAGGGGGAAAACGCCAGTATAAGGGGAAAACGCCAGTATAGGGGAAAACGCCAGTATTAGGGGAAAACGCCAGTATAGGGGGAAAACGCCAGTATAAGGGGGAAAACGCCAGTATAGGGGGAAAACGCCAGTATAGGGGGAAAACGCCAGTATAAGGGGAAAACGCCAGTATAGGGGGAAAACGCCAGTATTAGGGGAAAACGCCAGTATAAAAGCAAAACGCCAGTGTAAGGGGCAAAACGCCAGTGTAAGGGGAACACTCCAGTATAAGGGGAAAACGCCAGTATAAGGGGAAAACGCCAGTATAAGGGGAAAACGCCAGTATAGGGGGAAAACGCCAGTATAAGGGGAAAACGCCAGTATAGGGGAAAACGCCAGTATAGGGGGAAAACGCCAGTATAAGGGGAAAACGCCAGTATAGGGGGAAAACGCCAGTATTAGGGGAAAACGCCAGTATAGGGGAAAACGCCAGTATAAGGGGGAAAACGCCAGTATAGGGGGAAAACGCCAGTATTAGGGGAAAACGTCAGTATGAAGGCAAAACGCCAGTGTAAGGGGCAAAACGCCAGTGTAAGGGGAAAACGGCAGTATAAGGGGAAAATGCCAGTATAAAGGCAAAACGCCAGTGTAAGGGGCAAAACGCCAGTATAAGTGGAAAACTCCAGTGTAAGGGGAAAATGCCAGTGTCAGGGGAAAACGCCAGTGTAAGGGGAAAACGCCAGTATAAGGGGCAAAACTCCAGTATAAGGGGAAAACGCCAGTATAAGGGGGAAAGCGCCAGTATAAAGGGCAAAACGCCAGTGTCAGGGGAAAACGCCAGTGTAAGGGGAAAACGCCAGTGTAAGGGGAAAACTCCAGTATAAGGGAAAACGCCAGTATAAGGGGAAACCCGCCAGTATAAGGGGAAAACGCCAGTATAGGGGGAAAACGCCAGTATAAGGGGAAAACGCCAGTATAGGGGAAAACGCCAGTATAGGGGGAAAACGCCAGTATAAGGGGAAAACGCCAGTATAGGGGGAAAACGCCAGTATTAGGGGAAAACGCCAGTATAGGGGGAAAACGCCAGTATAAGGGGAAAACGCCAGTATAGGGGGAAAACGCCAGTATAGGGGGAAAACGCCAGTATAAGGGGAAAACGCCAGTATAGGGGGAAAATGCCAGTGTAAAGGGAAAACACCAGTAAAGGGAAAACGCCAGTATAAGGGGGAAAACGCCAGTATAAGGGGAAAACGCCAGTATATGAGAATGCCAGTATAAGGGGGAATACGCCAGTATAAGGGGAGAATGCCAGTATATGTAGGGAAAACGCCAGCAGGGGAAAACTCCAGTGTAAGGGAAAATTTGGAAACCAGTATAAGGAGAATGCCAGTATAAAGGGAAAACTCCAGTATAAAGCCAGTGTAAAAACGCCAGTGTAATCCAGTTGTAAAGAACGCCAGGGTAAGGGGTTCGATTCAGTGACCACCCAAGGTAGAAAGACCAAAATAAAAGCGTCTGCTAAATGGTATATTAATAATTATTAAAATGCCAGTGTAAAGGGAAAACACCAGTCAAAGGGAAAACGCCAGTATAAAGAGCACCAGTAAACTCCAGTATAAGTCTATAAGGGAGACCAGTATAAAGGGAGAATGCCAGTGTAAGGGGAATACGCCACTAAAGGGGAGAATGCCAGTATAAGGGAAAACGCCAGTATAAGGGAAAATGCCAGTGTAGGGGGAATTCGCCAGTATAAGGGAGAATGCCAGTATAAGGGGAAAACGCCAGTGTAAAGGAAAAACGCCAGTGTAATCAAATGATCTTCCCATTACCCTTATGTAGGTAACACCAAAAATAACAGGTTAAATAATTTGCAACTACACCTCTCAAAGTCAGATGTGAGAAACTCCAATGTCTGGGAGACACTCATCTATTACTGAATGGTGGGCGTCTTTGGGAAAGCAAGGCTTTAGGTGATAACGGTTTGGTTCTAGACTGGACTGGTGTAGGGTGTTTGAGATAGGGGTTGCAGACTGGAGTGAAGTAGGGGTTTGAGATAGGGGTTGCAGACTGGAGTGAAGTAGGGGGTTTGAGATAGGCGGTTGCAGACTGGGTGAAGTAGGGTGTTTGGGATAGGGGTTGCAGACTGGAGTGAAGTAGGAGGTTTGAGATAGGGGTTGCAGACTGGAGTGAAGTAGGAGGTTTGAGATAGGGGTTGCAGACTGGAGTGAAGTAGAAAGTTTGAGATAGGGGTTGCAGACTGGAGTGAAGTAAGAGGTTTGAGATAGGGGTTGCAGACTGGAGTGAAGTAGGAGGTTTGAGATAGGGGTTGCAGACTGGAGTGAAGTAGGAGGTTTGAGATAGGGGTTGCAGACTGGAGTGAAGTAGGAGGTTTGAGATAGGGGTTGCAGACTGGAGTGAAGTAGGAGGTTTGAGATAGGGGTTGCAGACTGGAGTGAAGTAGGGGTTTGAGATAGGGGTTGCAGACTGGTGAAGTAGGAGGTTTGAGATAGGGGTTGCAGACTGGAGTGAAGTAAGGGGTTTGAGATAGGGGTTGCAGACTGTAGTGAAGTAGGGGGTTTGAGATAGGGGTTGCAGACTGGAGTGAAGTAGGGGGTTTGAGATAGGGGTTGCAGACTGGAGTGAAGTAGGGGTTTGAAATAGGGGTTGCAGACTGGAGTGAAGTAGGAGGTTTGAGATAGGGGTTGCAGACGGGAGTGAAGTAAGGGGTTTGAGATGTATTTTTATTTATTTTTATTTCACCTTCATAACCAGGTAAGCTAGTTGAGAACAAGTTCTCATTTACAACTGCGACCTGTGCCAAGATAAAGCAAAGCAGTGCGACACAAACAACAACAGAGTTACACATGGAATAAACAAGCGTACAGTCAATAACACAATAGAAAAAAAAGAAAGTCTATATACAGTGTGTGCAAATGGCATGAAGAGGTTAGGCAATAAATAGGCCATAGTAGTGAAGTAATTACAATTTAGCAAATTAACACTGGATTGATAGATGAGCAGATGGTGATGTGCAAGTAGAAATACTGGTGTGCAAAAGAGCAGAAAAGTAGATAAAAACAATATGGGGATGAGGTAGGTAGATTGGATGGGCTATTTATAGATGGGCTATGTACAGCTGCAGCGATCCTTTAGCTCCTCAGATAGCTGATGTTTAAAGTTAGTGAGGGAAATATTAGTCTCCAGCTTCAGTGATTTTTGCAATTCTTTCCAGTCATTGGCAGCAGACAACTGGAAGGAAAGGCGGTCAAATGAGGTGTTGGCTTTGGGGAAGACCAGTGAAATATACTTGCTGGAGCGCGTGCTACGGGTGGGTGTTGATATTTACCTAGCATAGACCGCCTAGAGTTATAGATGACCTGGAGCCAGTGGGTCTGGCAACGAATATGTAGCGAGGGCCAGCCAACTAGAGCATGCAGATCGCAGTGGTGGGTGGTATATGGGGCTTTGGTGACAAAACGTTTGGCACTGTGATAGACTGCATCTAGTTTGCTAAGTAGAGTATTGGAAGCTATTTTGTAAATGACATCGCCGAAGTCGAGGATCGGTAGGATAGTCAGTTTTACGAGGGTATGTTTGTGAAGGAGGATTTGTTGCAAAATAGGAAGCCGATTCTAGATTTAATTTTGGATTGGAGATGTTTAATATGAGTCTGGAAGGAGAGTTTACAGTCTAGCCAGACACCTAGGTATTTGTAGTTGTCCACATATTCTAAGTCAGAACCGTCTAGAGTAGTGATGCTAGTCGGGCGGGCGGGTGCGGGCAGCGAACGATTGGAAAGCATGCATTTGGTTTTACTAGCGTTTAAGAGCAGTTGGAGGCCACGGAGGGAGTGTTGTATGGCATTGAAGCTCATTGGAAGTTAGTTAAGACAATGTCCAAAGAAGGGCCAGATGTATACAGAATGGTATTGTCTGCGTAGAGGTGGATCAGGGAATCACCTGCAGCAAGAGCGACATTGTTGATATATACAGAGAAATGAGTTGGCCCGAGAATTGAACCCTGTGACACCACCATAGAGACTGCCAGAGGTCCGGACAACAGGCCGTCCGATATGACACACTGAACTCTGTCTGAGAAGTAGGTTGGTGAACCAGGCGAGACAGTCATTTGAGAAACCAAGGCTGTTGAGTCTGCCAATAAGAATACGGTGATTGACAGAGTCGAAAAAGCACATTTTTGTTTTCATTCATTTATTTTACGATATAGCCAATGTTGACGTTCCCATCTAGTGGGAATTGCCTAGTTCTGCTTCCAGGGCAAGATTCGTCACAATAAAAGTCAACCTGCAAATTATTTAGCTATCGTTAGCTGCTCGCTGAGCCAGTCACTGAAATGATGCTGCTATTAACCAGCTAATGACTATGTGCTACACAGACAATGTTGAATGCTTCCAACAAATGCTAGCTAGCATTATTATGAGTTTTCATGAAGCAGCTGTTATGCCGCGAGTGATTGCAGTAGCCTCCCAAGTCAACTGCTGTGTTCAGCAGAGCCAACGATACAAAGTAGCATTATCAATCGCAGGGAAACATGCTTATTTACCAACTGATTTCTGATTACAGTCCCTCTTAAAGGGAAACTTCACCGCTACACTAGAATCTGTTTTGGGTGCTTTTCCAGTCTCCCTACATAATCATGAGTGATGAGATAGATGTGTTTCAGGCATAATTATGCACCATAGCCGTACATTTGAATTTTCGCACCAGGAGAGTGATGTCATCGCTTGATAGAGGTGTCATGTTTTGTAGCAATTATTGTGGCCTTGGTGTTTTGCGGATTGCACAATCACGCTAGTCGTGAGTAGATATGGTTGTCCTTGTTCAATAGAGCCATTGGACTTGTCTCAACGATGTTCCTATCTGCCACGACATTAGGTTGACTCATTTTCCCTGGCTTTGTAAAGCCCTACTTCCTTGTCAAATTGTGTTCCCACGCTCGAAGGCGGGCTTTTTGAAAATGGGAGCAGTACTAGTTTTCTACAGGCTAACGGGAGCTATGTTACCATGCACTGTCTGTCCGAGATTGGTAAATAATTACAAAGGCTGCTTTCGATGATTCTTCTTTCCAAGAAGACCTGGACGACGGTTTCAGTGTTCTTTTACAAAGGGACATACAGCCATTTTCATTTGAGCTGGAATACACGGAAGAGGAGTTGAGAGAGCGAGAACAAAAATTGTGAGACCAGCAAGCAGCGATGGCGATTCAAGACTGGTGGAGCCTATGCGGGTGCGGTCCACTGAGGTACACATAACGGTGTTCAAGCACAGACAGCTCTTACTGGAGAACCTAGCCTAGCTAGCCTCAGTGCATCTCATTAGGAGCCAAACTGGAGAACGAATAAAGGAATGATTTTGGCTTTATGAGTCATATTAGTCATTAAGTAACTGTACCTGTGTTGTAGCTAGCTAACTAAATAGCTAGTTAACGTGTGTCTGCAAGATGTGTCATATTCTGCATCGTGCTGCTACATTAGGAATATAGACAGTACACAACGATTGTCCATTTAAAGAATAATAGCGTTTTTGTCATTCTCTTTCAGACAATACTGCTTGGTGGCCTACAGATTATTGTTGGAGTTTGTTGTACATGGGGAGAAGCTAGGCAGAGGACACTGAATCCCCTTGCCTGCGTGCGTTGTTGAGGACATTCAAGCAATTTATCCCTCACAGGATGGACAGTATGTTGAATACAAAGAAGTAAGGAGGAGAGGAGATGTGAAACGTCCCAAAACAACAATCACCCCTGGTATCAAAGTGACTCCAAACACCTCACTGCAACGCACATACAAGCAGTCCCTTTGTATAACTGTAGTATTTATTAGAGGCGTTTAGTAGTATATGTTTCGTCTACTGTATACACTGAGGGTATAAAACATTAGGAGCATGTACCCCCGTTGACGTCAGAACAGCCTCAATTCGTCTGGGCATGGACTCTACAATCTGTCGAAAGCGTTTCACATGGATGCTGGCCCATATTGCCTCCAATGCTTCCCACAGCTGTGTCAAATTGGCTGGATGTCCTTTGTGTGGTGGACCATTCTCGATACACATGGGAAACTGTGTGTCTTTGACACACTCAAACCGGTGAGCCTGGCACCTATTACCATACCCTGTTCAAAGGCACTTCAATATTTTGTCTTGCCCATTCACCCTCTGAATGGCACACATACACAATCCATGTTTCAGTTGTCTTAAGGCTTAAAAATGATTATGTAAGCTGTCTTTTTCCCTTCATCTACACTGATTGAAGTGGATTTAACAAGTGACATCAATACGGAATCAAAGCTTTCACCTAGTCATTCTGTTCCTAATGTTTTGTACACTCAGTGTATATGCCATACATTGCCATAACTGTTCCTGCATACTGCTGTGTAAACTCACCTGAGTCTCCAGAGAATTTAAACTTTCTCTTGAATACAAGCCATGTCTACTTGTTTGCTATATTGACAGACTAATCTACTGTGGTCCTTCTGTAGCTCATTGGTAGAGCTACGCCAGGGTAGTGTTTGCCACCCATATAGAATGTGACACATGACTGTAATCTTTGGACGTCTGTCAATCTAATCTACTACTATTGACAGACTAATCTACTTACTATTGACAGACTAATCTACTGTCAATCTACTTACTATTGACAGACTAATCTACTTACTATTGACAGACTAATCTACTTACTATTGACAGACTAATCTACTTACTATTGACAGACTAATCTACTGTCAATCTACTTACTATTGAGAGACTAATCTACTGTCAATCTACTTACTATTGACAGACTAATCTACTTACTATTGACAGACTAATCTACTGTCAATCTACTTACTATTGACAGACTAATCTACTTACCATTGACAGACTAATCTACTTACTATTGACAGACTAATCTACTGTCAATCTACTTACTATTGACAGACTAATCTACTGTCAATCTACTTACTATTGACAGACTAATCTACTGTCAATCTACTTACTATTGACAGACTAATCTACTTACTATTGACAGACTAATCTACTTACTATTGACAGACTAATCTACTGTCAATCTACTTACTATTGACAGACTAATCTACTGTCAATCTACTTACTATTGACAGACTAATCTACTGTCAATCTACTTACTATTGACAGACTAATCTACTTACTATTGACAGACAAATCTACTGTCAATCTACTTACTATTGACAGACTAATCTACTGTTGTATTGAAACATGTTTACTTACCAACAAATGAAAGTTGAAATGATACACCAAGTCCATGCATCACTTGTTTTAGTATCAACATTGTAGCTAGTTACTTCCAAATACATTACATGAATACCACAATGAATTGATCCAGAAGTTGAAGTCAATACTTTGTTTTCTGATGCTGCTGGAATCATTTAGTCACTTGTCAATACCCTTGTAAAAAGATTATATAAAACATTTGATCAAACTCCACTATATACATGTATACAAGAGCTAGCAATATCTATACCACAATGCAGTTGTGAGCATACTAGGCATTCTATATGATAGTACAACATCAGTCTAAATGAATATGGATGTTGTGTAGGCTGAATGTTCAGACAGGGTCCTGAATGTTCTTCAGCTGGTGAACCTTGTTTTTGGCAGCTGGTTTAGCAGGCTTTGGCGCTGTTGGCAGGGTTGTTGGGTTTGGGAAGCTGTGACTGGTTGCTTGTAGACCGCCGTCTTGTCCGTTCTCCTCTCCGCAGCCAGGTGGACAAGCCTCTCCCCGAAGTGGTCAGTTCTGGGCTCGTACACTCTACATCACCCACTACTTCAACCTCTTGCAGAAGATTTGTTTGCACTGAAAGTCTCCTGGAAAGGCATGAAGACAGATCATGAGGATGTGTAAGCATACAATAAACCATGTTAATTTGTAAACAAAAAAGGGTAGAGTAGACTGGTATGTATTTTGTTACACCCAGAGTTAATAATGGGGTATTGAGATGTTCTATTAGCAAAAGTGTGAAATGTTTGCTATGTATGATCACCTACAGCTGTGTGGTTGAGTAGACAAGCACAGCCAACAATAGAGTGAAGTGTATACTAACAGCCCCTCTCCCCATGCTAAATAATTGACTGCAAGAGTATGAAAAGGTTGAGGGGCTTGACTTGTAGACAGTCTAGTCATGTATTGTTTTGTATGAGCACCTACAGTAGTGTGGTTGAGTAGAGAAGCACTGCCAAAAATAGAGTGAATAGGCTAGAAGAGAATACTAACAGTCCCTCTTCCCCATGCCAAAGAACTGACCTCATTGGTGTGAACACTTTGAGGAGTACTTGACTTGTGTATTGATGATTTTGTTTTCTCAAGAGGGGATTGTGCTTTCATAAACACCTTGTTGCTGTCCTGGCTTGTTTCACCCCACATTCTTATGCTCCAGGATAGCAAGATATCATCAGTTCAGGACATGCACCAGTACAAATACTAGGTGTCTCATGGACCACTACTAGGCACTATATCCACCCATCCCCCTTGTGTCAAAAGATCATGCATACTAACCTTCACACACACATTACCCACACCCAACAGACACCAGTCAGTTACCCACACCATCCCCTTCTTACTAATACCTCTGCTTTTCTCCAATTTAGACTCATAAACAATCAACTAAGGCTCCATAATACAGAGAATATTACAGAAGAAGTTGTAGCTGTATTGATGGATGTGGTTTTGACCAGTGACACCAGGTACTGGGAGTGTGAAAGTAGCTTCTGAAACAGTAACTCAGACACTGCGAAGGTGTCAGAGGAACAGCAGGCCTCCAGAAAGAATGACTATTCATAGGTGATGTTCATTTGATGAAAAACAGAGATCCTGACTCACTGAGTTGTTGGTGTTGTTTTGATATTTCACTATTGACTATTTTGAATTGAAGATGAATTGGTATTTTGTAAAAATGTTTACCCTACCACACCTAAGCGATTACAGCCTCAGTCTGCTTGGGTATGATGCTACAAGCTTGGCACACCTGTATTTTGGGGGAGTTCTCAGATCCTTTGCTCCTCTCAAGCTCTGTCAAGTTGGATGGGGAGCCACTCGCTGCAGGGCTATTTTCAGGTCTCTCCAGAGATGTTTGATCGGGTTCAAGTCCAGGCTCTAGCTGGGCCACTCAAGGACATTCAGAGACTTGTCCCAAAGCCACTACTGCGTTGTCTTGGCTGTTTGCTTGGTCATTGTCCTGTTGGAAGGTGAACCTTTGCCCCAGTCTGAGGTCCTGAGCGCTCTTAAACAGGTTTCATCGAGATCTCTCTGTACTTTTCTACGCTCATCTTTGCCTTGATCCTGACTAGACTTCCAATCCCACCACCATGCCTCACCGTAGGGATGGTGCCAGGTTTCCTCCAGACTTGACGCTTGGCATTCAGTCCAAACAGTTCAATCTTTGTTTCATCAGACAAAGAGAATCTTGTTTCTCATGGTCTGAGTCCTTTGGGTGCCTTTTGGCCCACTCTACCATAAAGGCCTGATTGGTGGAGTGCTGCAGAGATGGTTTTCCTTCTGAAAGGTTCTCCCATCTCCACAGAGGAACTCTGGAGCGCTGTCAGAGTGACCATCAGGTTCATGGTCACCTTTCACCAAGGTTCGTCTCCCAATTGCTCAGTTTGGCTGGGTGGCAGTTCTAGGAAGAGTCTTGGGGTTCCAAACTCTTCCATTTAAGAATGATGGAGGCCATGTGTTCTTAGGGACCTTCAATGCAGAAATGTTTTGGTACCCTTCCCCCAGATCTGTGCCTCGACACAATCCTGTCTCGGAGCTCTGCGGACAATTCCTTTGACTTCATGGTGTGATTTTTGCACGGACATGTCAACTGTGGGAACTTATATTGACAGGTGTGTGCCTTTCCAAATAATTTCCAATCAATTGAATTTACCACAGGTGGACTCAATCATGTTGTAGAAACATCTCAAGGATGATCAATAGAAACAGGATACACCTGCACTCAATTTCGAGTCTCATAGCAAAGGAGCTGAATACTTATGTAAATAAGGTATCTGTTTTTATTTTTAATACATTCGCAAAGTTTCGCTTTGTCATTATGGGGCATTGTGTGTAGATTGATGAGGAAAAGTAAGCTAATATAGTAGCATGCCCTTAAACACACCAACCGTGGCAACAAGACATGGACGATGTTTATGCCTGGCTCCAGTACATTTATTTACTCCTCATTGAGTCATGGAAAAGATTAGCAAAGGTGACTTTACACTGGTTCTGGTGCTGAACTTGATGTTGATGGGATGGGACTCTGTAAATAGAACACATAGACGGCGACATTAACATCTACGGTAGTTTGTTAGCTAGCTAGGTAACGGTTAGATATGGTCTGGTAGGCTGTAGCTAACGTACCCTAAAGTAGCTAACATTAGCATGCAAGAGTTACAAATCACATCGGCAGATAGCAGCTGGCTAATTACATTGATTTGCGTTGGAATGTCTAGTCAGTGTATTATGAAAGCTAGCAAGCAAAATTTTGGTTTAGACCAAATAAATGTAGTTTCCTACCTAATTTAGATACGTTACCTCTGCTCGACTTGTTTTCTTCTGCGCTGATGTTGGCTGATTGGATGCCTTCCTCTTTAGTGATGGGAAACAATGGAATAGCTTCACTTTTCAGCTTTCTATGACCACCAGCAGCCCCATCAGTTGAGATCATATTTTTCAGGTCATTTTCGAAATCCGCAGGCTGAAAGTGCTGGCCTTAAACACAGAATTCTCCACGGGAGGATTCACATTATAAGCAAGCGTTCTTTATTGCCGCCAGCCACTGTCGGCTCCGAGGAATATCTCCGGCGGGTAACTGATGAAATGTTACCCCAGAAGCCTGTACTTGCTTGTAGTTGCACATACACTAAACTTTGCAGTTGTTGTCAGCACAAAAATAAAAATAGATAGTTGTTGTTAGCTGATGTTCTATGGCTGGTCCAGTGAGTGATATTAGCTACCTGTTGGCCGCCATTCTCAGCTCAACTGGATCCACCTCGACAGGGGGTGGAACTACATCTTGTAATCACTATCAGTTCTGGATATTGTGGTTAGCTTACAACCAGGAAATATAGCTGGCCCTTTCCTACTGTTCAGATGCAGAAATGCATGTATTTGCGTGTAGTGAGAAATTCCAAGATGTGTATGACACATATTATATCTTAATAACATATTCATGGTCTTATACTGTGAAAGAGCAGCGGTGAAATGTCCCGCTTTAATTTTGGGGCTGCATGTCTACAACTTCAGGATAAATTTAAACAGACTAACTGTTTTTTTTTGTCCAGTCAATGTAGAGGCTAGCTATCTAACTATGTAAGTAAGTAGCAACAACAATTTGTTTTGTCAGTCAATGTAGAGCTAGCTATCTAACTATGTAAGTAAGCTAGCAACAACAATTTGTTTTGTCAGTCAATGTAGAGCTAGCTATCTAACTATGTAAGTAAGCTAGCAACAACAATTTGTTTTGTCAGTCAATGTAGAGCTAGCTATCTAACTATGTAAGTAAGCTAGCAACAACAATTTGTTTTGTCAGTCAATGTAGAGCTAGCTATCTAACTATGTAAGTAAGCTAGCAACAACAATTTGTTTTGTCAGTCAATGTAGAGCTAGCTATCTAACTATGTAAGTAAGCTAGCAACAACAATTTGTTTTGTCAGTCAATGTAGAGCTAGCTATCTAACTATGTAAGTAAGCTAGCAACAACCATTTGCTAAGCAGCAGGTTAAGTCACTGCACCAATGTCCTTGCTATGAATTTTTGCAGGAGATAGCCACTGCTTTGTTTTTATTTTCTCACAATTGCAAACTATTAAATCACTGTCACAACTTTTGTCATACATTTGCTAGTTATTCTGCCTATTTCATCCAAGGTCATATGCGAGCACAGGGACATCATAAATCAGGAACTATGTTTTCGTTTTTTAAATGGTGGATGCTTTGGAATAAAAAAATAATTGAAAATTGAGTTCCACATCCTACAAGACAGATCGGTTGAGGGACGAGCATCGCTTAGGAGTGACGCCCTCTGAATCGAGACAATGGCTTAAGGTCTGATAAGTTACAAGTTTATTAAAACCGGTTGCTCAAAGCCAGATCGGGAGGACACACTGTTTGCGTCCCAAATGGCACACTATCCCCTATATAGTGCACTACATTTGACTAGGGCTCATTTGGATCTGGTCAAAAGCAGTGTACATAATAAGGATTAGGTTCCGATTTATTCAAATGATTTACATTTCAGTAATTTAGCCCAGGGTTTCCCAAACTCAGTCCTGGGTCAAACAAATGTGACTATGGTTTTCTGTTTCCCTCTGAAATTGCCTTTGAAAGCTGGGCTATTTGTCACCATGTCAAAATTAATATTAGTTGAGGCTTTGGAGAACTCTCCCCCCCCCCCCCTCTCTCTCGCTCTTTTAACACACACTGCTGGTCTGTGATAGGCGACTGTCCAAGTAAACAGTTCACTGACTCTATGCACACTTACAAGACTATATACATACATTACTGTATATATTCACTCACTCACACTTACTATACTGACAATCTCACACAAAACCCACACTCATTCACACATATACTACATACGCACACACACACCGACACAACACAAACACATGTACACACACTCGTGCATACCGACACAGTACAAACACACATAAGCACACACATTCACACTTTTACACTCATCATATGCTGCTGCTACTATGTCACTTTACCCTGCCTTAATATTTACCTCAAGTACCTCTTACTCGTGCACATTGATATGGTACTTGTAATCCCTGTGTATAGCTCCACATTGATCTGGTACTGGTACTCCCTGTGTATAGCTCCACATTGATCTGGTACTGGTACTCCCTGTATATAGCTCCACATTGATCTGGTACTGGTACTCTCTGTACATAGCTCCACATTGATCTGGTACTGGTACTTCCTGTATATAGCTCCACATTGATCTGGTACTGGTACTTCCTGTACATAGCTCCACATTGATCTGGTACTGGTACTTCCTGTACATAGCTCCACATTGATCTGGTACTGGTACTGCCTGTATATAGCTCCACATTGATCTGGTACTGGTACTCCCTGTGTATAGCTCCACATTGATCTGGTACTGGTACTCCCTGTATATAGCTCCACATTGATCTGGTACTGGTACTCTCTGTATATAGCTCCACATTGATCTGGTACTGGTACTCCCTGTGTATAGCTCCACATTGATCTGGTACTGGCAATTTCCTGTACATAGCTCCATTGATCTGGTACTTCCTGTACATAGCTCCACATTGATCTGGTACTGGTACTGCCTGTATATAGCTCCACATTGATCTGGTACTGGTACTGCCTGTATATAGCTCCACATTGATCTATAGCTCCACATTGATCTGGTACTGGTACTTCCTGTATATAGCTCCACATTGATCTGGTACTGGTACTTCCTGTATATAGCTCCACATTGATCTGGTACTGGTACTTCCTGTATATAGCTCCACATTGATCTGGTACTGGTACTTCCTGTATATAGCTCCACATTGATCTGGTACTGGTACTGCCTGTATATAGCTCCACATTGATCTGGTACTGGTACTGCCTGTATATAGCTCCACATTGATCTGGTACTGGTACTTCCTGTATATAGCTCCACATTGATCTGGTACTGGTACTGCCTGTATATAGCTCCATTCTTGTGTATTTTATTCTTCTTGTGTATTTTATTCCTCTTGTGTTACTATGTTTCTTTTATAATTATTTGTTTACTCTACATTGTTGGGCATGGCTCATAAGCAAGTATTTCATAGTAAAGTCTACACTGTTGTATTAGCCACATGTGACAAATACATTTTGATCGACTTTTTCCATTCCATTGGTTCACTAAGCTTGTAGCATCCCATACCTTACCAGCAAACTGGTGTGAGACTTCCTTATAAAGATGTAGAATCATTAAGACTCTCTCCAATGCTGAGAGCCCCCACTTGTTGGGGAGTTGCAGAGAAGAGCCAAGATTGTAATCACGAAATTGGGGCGAAGAAGTGGATAAAAAAAAGTATATAATGTACTGTATAGATATACTACCGGTCGAAAGTTTTAAAACACTTACTCATTCAAGGGTTTTTGTTTATTTTTACTAAACAATGAAATAACACATATGATATCACAAAGTAACCCAAAATGTGTTAAACAAGTCAAAATATATTTTATATTTGAGATTCTTCAAATAGCCAACCTTTGCCTTGATGACAGCTTTGCAGACTCTTGGCATTCTCTCAACCAGCTTAACCTGGAATGCTTTTCCAAAAGTCTTGAAGGAGTTCCCACATATGCTGAATGCTTGTTGGCTGTGAGAGTGTGCAAAGCTGTCATCAATTCAAAGGGTGGCTACTTTGAAGAATGTTTAACACCTTTTTGGTTACTACATGATTCCATGTGTGTTATTTCATAGTTTTTGATGTCTTCACTATTATTATACAATGTAGAAAATAATCAAAATAAAGAAAAACCCTTGAATGAGTAGGATGTTCTAAAACTTTTGACCGGTAGTGTATATGTAAGTATTTTTCACATCTCCATGACAACTGTGAATGACTCTAACGGCCGTATTATCACGTTGTGGTTCCGTCTGGTCGCGTTGCTCGCGCTCTGTATCAGGATTACAACCTCAGATGTTTCCCAATGTGGCATGTGAGGCAGAGTGTGACAGCTACACAAACGCGCACACACACAAGGATGCACACACTCACACCCACACACCAGTGGCAGTCAGTGCCGTTTAAGATTAGGAGGACGGCACCAACTTTACACTCGTGGGAATTGGCCTATATTAAAATGTTTCTTACAGAATAAATGTGAAAATGCATATGCATAAGAGTGGTAGCAATTGAAAGGTAACAGTTTGGAGATTAGGGGGAAATTATTAAATTGAGGACACAGCATTTCACCTGACACAAAACTGAATCCAAACATTACACTGTTGATTTGATGTGGATTTGACATGTATTGTACTTTTCTCTGCATTTGTTTATATCAAAATCTAAAAATACTTTGAATACATTCCCTGACATGATAAAAATATTAATGGAAAATGTGGGGGTGCAACATAAGAAAAAAGACAAGGGTTTGAGTGAGAGGTCAAACACTGCTGTCTCCATGTGGCCATACACCTCTCTAAAGCATGCACAGTTCCTAAGTCATTTCAATGCACTTTTATGACTCTAAGAAGAGTCTTCAACTATAAGGTTTTTTTGAGCTCTTCTAGCTGGGCCGTTGAGGAACGAGAACAAGAACACTTGTAGTTGTTTTGTTTGGAACACAACTCTGCGTCTCTGCCATCACAGAATTACTGTTGTTGTTTACGCCATCAAAAACATCTTATTATAAATTAAAGGAGTCTTGAGTCACTGGCATAGTGGAAACCCCCACAGCAACCTCAAGGCGGAGGGGCCTACGAGCTCTGAGGTCTCATGCGCCCGTCCAATCTACATGGGTCGTCGGTGAGCCAGACAGACAGTATACACGGAGTGAACAAAACATTAAGGACACCTTCCTAATATTGAGTTGCACACTATCGCAGGTGGAAGCTAGTAGCCTTAGTGATGCATCAGCTAGCACTAGCAACCTCCCAGTCCCGACAGAGAACTCACTGCCCGGGCTCGGCTTAATGTTCCAGTCTAGTTGGTGCTAAAGGAGATGAAAGGGGCGCGGCTCTGTTGCATCCTGCAGTGTGTGTGACGTTTGGTGTGGCATTCTTTTATGTTTTTAATTTGTACACTTAGTTTGTAAACTATCTGTCAATGATGGATTTACAGTGGTGGGGTTGGGACTGATCTTGTTGATGGTCTACATACCCGCTACAAACTGAGTAAATAATGAAAACGCTGCTGGCAGCGGAATCCAATACAGCAGAGAGTTCTTACTTCAATGCAACTCAAACACGAACGCCATGGATATCCCAATGGCCCATCTAATCCCCAGTGTCTGCGAGTGGATTACAAACCTAAATGCAAACGTGGAAAACACGGGGAATCAGACAAAGACTTAAAAATTCAAGACCAAACCTCCCTTACCCCACCACCGTGCTGATCAATGCGCATGCACTGAGGGGGAAAACCAGGAGGCCTGTTTGCTGGCATTTACTGATACTTGGCTGGATGACAGAGTCCTGTTCAGGGAAGTGGAGTCGGCCGGCTTCACTCTGGTTAGAGCGGATGGTGATCTGACAGTCACAGGGAAACTATACGGTGGGGGCATCTGCCTGCTTGTCAGGGACCAGTGGTGTAAATGGATCCTGGTAAGAGAGACACTCTGTACCCCCGACATTGAACTGCTTTCTGTGCCACTGCGACCCTACTATCTGCCCCGTGAGTTCCACCAATTGTTTGTTACCGTTGTGTACATTCTACCAAAAGTTAATATAACAAAGGCATCAGTGATGATTAATAATCTGTCACAGAAACTGGAATCCATCTCCCCCGACGCACCCAAATTTATTTTAGGGTATTTTAACAACTGTACCTTGCACAAAGTCCTGCGCACATACCACCAGTATGTGAAATGTCACACTAGGAAAAATAAGACTCTTGATTTGTGCTATGGGACAATACCAAATGTGTTTCTGCCACCCCTGGGAACAGCAGACCACAATGTTGTCTACCTCAGGCCAACCTACTGTCGCCTCCTGGAGAGGGAGAAACCAACAGTTAAAACTGTTCAGATCTGGAACAACAACAGTATCACTTGTCTCCGAGGGTGTTTTGACTGAACTAGAATTTCCCTGTATTTAGCGGCATCCATAATTCCTTCAATTCTGACCAGTTTCCCAGTCCCTGCCGATGAAAAACATGTTCTTGGGGTGATCACTGTGTTCTGGGGTGATGAGAGGTGTTGGATTTGTGCCAGACATAGCATTTTCCTTGATCAAATCAAATCAAATTTTATTTGTCACATACACATGGTTAGCAGATGTTAATGCGAGTGTAGCGAAATGCTTGTGCTTCTAGTTCCGACAATGCAGTGATAACCAACAAGTAATCTAACTAACAATTCCAAAACTACTGTCTTATACACAGTGTAAGGGGATAAAGAATATGTACATACAGTAGATGGTATCGAGTACAGTATATACATATGAGATGAGTATGTAGACAAAGTAAACAAAGTGGCATAGTTAAAGTGGCTAGTGATACATGTATTACATAAGGATGCAGTCGATGATATAGAGTACAGTATATACGTATGCATATGAGATGAATAATGTAGGGTAAGTAACATTATATAAGGTAGCATTGTTTAAAGTGGCTAGTGATATATTTACATAATTTCCCATCAATTCCCATTATTAAAGTGGCTGGAGTTGGGTCAGTGTCAATGACAGTGTGTTGGCAGCAGCCACTCAATGTTAGTGGTGGCTGTTTAACAGTCTGATGGCCTTGAGATAGAAGCTGTTTTTCAGTCTCTCGGTCCCAGCTTTGATGCACCTGTACTGACCTCGCCTTCTGGATGATAGCGGGGTGAACAGGCAGTGGCTCGGGTGGTTGATGTCCTTGATGATCTTTATGGCCTTCCTGTAACATCGGGTGGTGTAGGTGTCCTGGAGGGCAGGTAGTTTGCCCCTGGTGATGCGTTGTGCAGACCTCACTACCCTCTGGAGAGCCTTACGGTTGAGGGCGGAGCAGTTGCCGTACCAGGCGGTGATACAGCCCGCCAGGATGCTCGATTGTGCATCTGTAGAAGTTTGTGAGTGCTTTTGGTGACAAGCCAAATTTCTTCAGCCTCCTGAGGTTGAAGAGGCGCTGCTGCGCCTTCTTCACGACGCTGTCAGTGTGAGTGGACCAATTCAGTTTGTCTGTGATGTGTATGCCGAGGAACTTAAAACTTGCTACCCTCTCCACTACTGTTCCATCGATGTGGAGAGGGGGGTGTTCCCTCTGCTGTTTCCTGAAGTCCACAATCATCTCCTTAGTTTTGTTGACGTTGAGTGTGAGGTTATTTTCCTGACACCACACTCCGAGGGCCCTCACCTCCTCCCTGGATGCCGTCTCGTCGTTGTTGGTAATCAAGCCTACCACTGTTGTGTCGTCCGCAAACTTGATGATTGAGTTGGAGGCGTGCGTGGCCACGCAGTCGTGGGTGAACAGGAGAGGGCTCAGAACGCACCCTTGTGGGGCCCCAGTGTTGAGGATCAGCGCATGCAGACCAGCTGGCCAAAAAGCTACATTTTAGTCTCATCTGACCAGAGTACCTTCTTCCATATGTTTGGGGAGTCTTCCCACGTACCTTTTGGCGAACACCAAACGTGTTTGCTTATTTTTTTCTTTAAGCAATTACTTTTTTTTATGGCCACTCTTATGTAAAGCCCAACTCTGTGGAGTGTATGGCTTAAAGTGGTCTTATGGACAGATACTCCAATCTCTGATGTGGAGCCCTCCCCAAGGTACTTGGAGTCAAACAGACAGGCCTGGATGAGATCTTTAAGGTCAGGGCCCTCCCCAAGGTACTTGGAGTCAAACAGACAGGCCTGGATGAGATCTTTAAGGTCAGGACCCTCAGCAAGGTACTTGGAGTCAAACAGACAGGCCTGGATGAGATCTTTAAGGTCAGGGCCCTCAGCAAGGTACTTGGAGTCAAACAGACAGGCCTGGATGAGATCTTTAAGGTCAGGGCCCTCCGCAAGGCTCACAAAATCATTTTAGACCCAAGCCACCCCCTGTACCCAGACTTTGAACTACTCCCCTCTGGGCGCAGGTATAGGGCACCCCTTGGCAGGAAAAACAGAACTAGGCAATAATTTGTGCCAAGTGTGATATCCCTCCTAAATAGCTCCTATCGACCCAGTAAGGCCAGCAGGCTAGTCTCTTTTTATTGGTATGTAACTGGTATGCAAGTTGTATTGTCAATTTGTTTTGTTATTTAAACGGCACTTTAAACGTGTACATGACACTGCAACAAAATTTTCCCATGTAGACAATAAAGTAAGTAAAGTAAAGTGACAGTGGCCTTGCTCATCCTCTTCTTCCTCCCCTCAAGAATAGTGACAGTTCCTCTAGTGAGAATATGGGTCCTCCATCTCTTCCTCTCCCAGAAAACCATTTATTTATTTCTATTATAGCATATTGGATGACTGTCATTCATATTCCATTGACCAAGCTCAATGTAACATTGATAGGTTCAGGTCACTATACGATGCTCGAATTTGCCCTATACCCATCATGAGGTTGTGTCACGCCCTGACCTTAGAGATCCTTTTTATGTCTCTATTTTGTTTGGTCAGGGCGTGAGTTGGGGTGGGCATTCTATGTTGTGGGTTCTATGTTTTCTATTTCTGTGTGTTTGGCCGGGTGGGGTTCTCAATCAGAGGCAGCTGTCTATCGTTGTCTCTGATTGATAACCATACTTAGGTAGCCTTTTTCCAGCTGTGTTTTGTGGGTAGTTGTTTTGTGTGTCTACACCAGATAGAACTGTTTCGTTTGTGCCTCTTTGATAATTTTTGTTCTAGTGTTGGGTGATAATAAAAATCATAGACGCGTACCATGCTGCACCTTGGTCCTCACCTTCTTCCACCAACAGCCGTTACAGGTTGCTACAACCTAGCGTACAAATTGAAGTCTATAACATACAGTTGAAGTCAGAAGTTTACATACACTTAGGTTGGAGTCATTAAAACTAATTTTTCAACCACTCCACACACTTCTTGTTAACAAACTATAGTTTTGGCAAGTCGGTAAAGACATCTACTTTGTGCATGACACAAGTAATTTTTCTAACAATTGTTTACAGACAGATCATTTCACTTATAATTCACTATATCATAATTTCAGTGGGTGAGAAGTTTACATACACTAAGTTGACTGTGCCTTTAAACAGCTTGGAAAATTCCAGAAAATGATATCATGGCTTTAGAAGCTTCTGATAGGCTAATTGACACCATTTGAGTCAATTGGAGATGTCCCTGTGGCTGTATTTCAAGGCCTACCTTCAAACTCAGTGCCTCTTTGCTTGACATCATGGGGAAATCAAAAGAAATTAGCCAAGACCTCCGATTTTTTTTGTAGACATCCACAAGTCTGGTTCATCCTTAGGAGCAATTTCCAAATGCCTGAAGGTACCACGTTGTTCTGTATAAACACCATGTGACCACGCTGCCGCCATACTACTCCGGAAGGAGGCGTATTCTGTCTCCTAGAGATGAACATACTTTGGTGCGAAAAGTGCAAATCAATCCCAGAACAACAGCAAAAGGACCTTGTGAAGATGCTGGAGGAAACGGGTACAAAAGTATCTATAGTAAAAAGTGTCCTATATCAACATAACCTGAAAGGCCGCTCAGCAAGGAAGAAGCTACTGCTCCAAAACCGCCATAAAAAAGTCAGACTACGGTTTGCAACTGCACATGGGGACAAAGATTGTACGTTTTGGAGAAATGTCCTCTGATCTGATGAAACAAAAATAGAACTGTTTGGCCATAATGACCATCGTTATGTTTGGAGGAAAAGTGGAGGCTTGCAAGCCGAAGAACACCATCCCAACCGTGAAGCACGGGGTGGCAGCATCATGTTGTGGGGGTGCTTTGCTGCAGGAGGGACTGGTGCACTACATAAAATAGAAAATAGATGGCATCATGAGGATGGAAAATGATGTGGCTATATTGAAGCAACATCTCAAGACATCAGTCAGGAAGTTAAAGCTTGGTCGCAAATGGGTCTTCCAAATGGACAATGACCCCAAGCATACTTCAAAAGTTGTGGCAAATGGCTTAAGGACAACGAAGTCAAGGTATTGGAGTGGCCATCACAAAGCCCTGACCTCAATCTCATAGAATATTTGTGGGCAGAACTGAAAAGCATGTGAATAAGGAGGCCTTCAAACCTGACTCAGTTACACCAGCTCTGTCAGGGAGGAATGGGACAAAATTCTTTCAAATTATTGTGGGAAGCTTGTGGAAGGCTAAATGAAATGTTTGACCCAAGTTAAACAATTTAAAGGCAATGCTACCAAATACTAATTGAGTGTATGTAAAAATGTGACCCATTGGGAATGTGATGAAAGAAATAAAAGCTGAAATGAATCACTCTCTACTATTATTCTGACATGTCACATTCTTAAAATAAAGTGGTGATCCTAACTGTGAAAACTGAGTTTAAATGTACTTGGCTAAGGTGTATGTAAACTTCTGACTTCAACTGTAGGTGAACAGGTCAAGAGACAAATTGGAGTAATCAAGACAGTGACACATTCAATACTGCATTGCACACTCTTCCCTGCATCCAGCTTATCTGGATTCATTAGTCCGAACTGAACTAAAACAAGAGTTTCTATTGGACAAATTCAGGTAGGCCCTCCCATTTTATTCAGTTTGCTTCCATTTAAGAAACAATTTGCAACAGAATTGGCGGAATGAATACACCCTGAACACTTGCACACACAGTTGACTTTCATAGCAGCCACATACAGCATCATCACTTTGCTTGTTGTATAATTCCTTCTCTCATCTACACGCTCTCCTCCTCACCTTCTCTTGTGGACTTCTGTGCACAACACAACAGCTGTCTGTGAGCAGGCGCAATAACCTCTCCAAGCCAAACCGTCATACCATAACCGCTAACAGCTACACAGCCTACATCGTTGTCACCATATTAAAGTCAACAAACTAGAACTAACGGATTAGTAAACCTACAATCCATGTGTACAATCACTCAGGACTGTGTATGGCAAGCAGTTTAGCAGTTACACTGGTGGGCCTAGGTGGCAATAAATTAATACAACCGAAAGCTTACCTTGACTAGCAAAAGTTGCAGTATTGGATAACTTTAGCCAGCTAGCTAACATAAATAACATTCCTCCCTGTTTGAGTCAGATTGTTGAGTAGGCTAAATTAGCTGCATTAGCTAAGTATGTCTCTGCTGCTTCTCCTTCATTTTTGAAGAAATTAATTAGTTCAAAACTGTTCAACTATTGTCCAACTATTCACCACATTTTATGCGCTGCAGTGCTAGCTAGCTGTTTTCAGTACCATTATCATTATCTGAGTCTTTGATTGGATGGACAACATGTCAGTTTATACTGCAAGAGCTCTGGTAGGTTGGAGGATGTCTCCAGAAGTCATCATAATTACTGTGTAAGTCTATGGAAGGGGGTGAGAACCATGAGCCTCCTAGGTTTTGTGTTGAAGTTAATGTACCCAGAGGAGGAATGAAAATAGCTGTCCTCCGGCTACACCACAGTGCTATCCTAGAGGGTGCTGTTGAGGCTACTGTAGACCTTCTGTCACGCCCTGGTCGAAGTATTTTGTGTTTATCTTCATGTTTGGGTCAGGCCAGGGTGTGACATGGGGTTTTTGTATTGTGGTGTGTTTTGTCTTGGGGTTTTGGTATGTATTTGGGATTGTAGCTAGTGGGGTGATCTAGCAAAGTCTATGTCTGTCTGGAGTGGTTCTCAATCAGAGGCAGGTGTTTATCGTTGTCTCTGATTGGGAACCATATTTAGGCAGCCATATTCTTTGGTTGGTTTGTGGGTGATTGTCCTTAGTGTCCTTGTAACTGTCTAGTGTTAGTTTGCACCAGTTTAGGCTGTTTCAGTTTTCATTACGTTTATTGTTTTTGTATTGATTCATGTTTACTTGTTTTTATTAAACATGGATCGCAATCTACACGCTGCAGTTTGGTCCGACTCTCCTTCACCACACCTAGAAAATCGTTACACCTTCAATGCAAAACAGTGTGTTTAATCAGTTATTTGGTGACGTGAATATATTTAATATAGTTTTATCTAAAAGGGATAACCTTTTTAAAGGAAGTTGATGTATAGCATTTACTCATACATTTTACTTTTATTCAAGTATGAGATTAAGTACTTTTTCCACCACTGTACTAAAGTACATTTACAAACAAATGTTTTTTTACTTTTACTCAAGTAATATTGTAATGGGTGACTCACTTTTACTTTAGTCATTTTCTATTGAGGTATCTCTACTTCTACTCAAGTATGACAATTGAGTTCTTTTTCCACAACTGCGATTTGCTCATCTTCATCAAATCCATTCACATTCAATTACTGTAGTTGCATCTATTGTAAAAACTGTCCCTTCTCTCTCTCTCCCACTGTTTCTGCTGTGATACAATGACCTCACAGACATCTTACAGTAAATCTACAGATCATTAAGCCTCAACGAGTATTTCATATAGAACTATTATTACTCTTCCTCAAGTCATTATTATGTACCTTTTTAGTCTACGGTTTAGGTACTTTAATACTCACTACGCCTCTTTCATTTTGCCATAAGGAAGCGGAAATGGTAACATACAGACTTCCACGTGAACCTACAACGCGTATTCTACAACTCATTAATTAATACTCTAACTTGTGATTAAGTTTTGATAATCACTAATGCTGTCCAGGCACTGGTATTTAGTTATATACTGTATACTTACATCATACACATGTAGTATGCATTAAAAAAACTCTCCAAAGCTCTATATTTCATAAATGAATGCTTTACAAGTCATGAATAAGGTATCGTAACCACACATGCATTGGTGCTGAGTAAAGCAGGAATTGTCATTTATATGGTTACTGTACATAATACACATAAACCTACACATCTCTTCAACACATTCTAAACAACTTATACAACTTATACAAAGTAAAACATTCTAATTCCCTCATAAATTTATGGATGTCATCATTTGTTGTTCATAAACCTGCAGGCAGATTTAACTGTAACTGACTGAGCACAATAACCATTCCTCACTAGGGAATGGCAATCAATAACAAAACAATATAATGTCCTTGCACCTTGTACTGGGACCTCAAGTCACTGAGGAGTGGAGCTCGTGACATCCACTTACGCCAATCCATAAACATTCGCCATATACAAGATTGCTCAGTAACTCAATCCTAAACACTATAACTCGACACTTAATGGTCAATACAGTCTGTATGGAAAACACTGTACAGTTCATTAACTAACACACAATGACTCATTCTGTAAGACTCTATTCCCACCGTGACTCCGGCCTGATTTTGTGCTTCTTAAACATTGTGTGCTTCTTAAACATTGTGTGCTTCTTAAACATTGTGTGCTTCTTAAACATTGTGTGCTTCTTAAACATTGTGTGCTTCTTAAACATTGTGTGCTTCTTAAACATTGTGTGCTTATTAAACATTGTGTGCTTCTTAAACATTGTGTGCTTCTTAAACATTGTGTGCTTCTGTTTTTTGCATTGGATTTGTCTATTTCTTCTGCAACCGCTGATACCAGACCAGCTGAACTAGAGCGGTGTTTGTGGGAAGGGTGGATCTCGAAAACGGTGCTTCTCATAAAAACGTCTGAAAGTACAAATGGTTTGAGCTACAAACTATTCACAAGCCACTTCAGAAAGTATTTTAAATGTCGTTGCGTTACAGTCTGAATTTAAAAGATTCTGTGTCACTGGCCTACTCAATGCCCCATAATGTCAGAGTTGTAACTAATTAATGACAAATGAAAAGCTGAAATGTTTTGAGTGAATAAGTATTCAAAACCTTTGTGAAGGCAAGCCTAAATAAGTTCAGGTGTTTAAAAAGTCTTAACAAATGAAATACGTTGCAAGGACTCTGTGCTCAATAATAGTGTTTGTGAAGGACGGCCTCATCTCTGTATCACACACATACAGATAATTGTAAGGTCCCTCAGTCGAGAAGTGAATTTCAAACACAGATTCAACCACAAATACCAGGGAGGTTTTCCAATGCCTCGCAAAGAAGGGCCTCTATTGGTAGATGGGTAAAAAAAGGAGACTTGAAATATCCCTTTGAGCATATAATATGCATGATGAAGTTATTAATTACACTTTGGATGGTGTATTAATACACCCACTCACTACACAGATACAGTCGTCCTTCTAACTCAGTTGCTGGAGAGGAAGGAAACCACTCAGGGATTTCACCAAGAGACCAATGGTGACTTTAAAACAGTTACTGAGTTGAATGGCTGTGATATGACAAAACTGAGACTGGAACAACAATATTGTAGTTACTCCACAATACGAACCTAATTGGCAGAGTGAAAAGAAGGAAGCCTGTACAGAATAAAACATTCCAAAACATGCATCCAGATTGAAACAAGGCAATAAATGAATACTGCAAAAAAATGTGGCAAAGCAAATAACTTTTGGTCCTGAATACAAAGTGTTATGTTTGGGACAAATCCAATACAACACATTACTGAGTACCACTCTCCATATTTTCAAGCATAGTGGTGGCTGCATCATGTTATGGGTATGCTTGTAATTGTTAAGGACTGGGGAGTTTTTCCAGGATAAAAAATAAACGGAATGGAGCTAAGCACAGGCAAAATCCTAGAGGAAAACCAGGTTCAGTCTGCTTTCCACCAGACACTGGGAGACTAACTCACCTTTCAGCAGGACTATAACCTAAAACACAAGGCCAAATCTACACTGGAGTTGCTTACCAAGAAGATGGTGAATGTTCCTGAGTGGCCGAGTTACAGTTTTGACTTAAATCTACTTGAAAATCTATGGCAAGACCTGAAAATGGTTGTCTAGCACTGATTAACAACCAATTTGACGGAGCTTCAATCAATTTGCCAACATTTCTAAAAACATGTTTCACTTTGTCATTATGGGGTATTGTGTGTAGATGGGTAAAACATGTTTTTCACATTTAATCCATTTTGAATTCAGGCTGTAACACAACAAAATGTGGAATAAGTCAAGGGGTATGAATAATTTCTGAAGGCACTGTAAGAGTCGTTAGAAGGTAAAGGCTTCTGTTCTTCTACATAGATCATAGAAAATCCCAGGGCATAGTGTCTATAACCTGTAATATGCTCACATAGTTGCTGTCACAAACTCAGGTGGATATTCATTTCCAATGTATGTACTTTTTTATCACGTTTTAGCAACTGTTTGTCAAATTGTGTTGTGTCTTACTTGTTGCCCTAAAAAGAAAATGGTAAAACACTTCAATGTGACACTTCTTGGTTCCATGTGGGTCTAATGCTTTATAACACATGAATGAATAAGCTACTACAACATTAAATCGTAAACACTATACGAATACTCATTACTTAAGCACCAATAACTCATTGACTAAGCATGTATAACACATGAATAAGTGCTCATTACCACAATTACAACAGTAATTCATCTACGTACCGGTACTTCATGCCAGTGAGCTTGGCGGTGGACTCCTTGAGGTTGTGGTGGTAGCGGTTGGTAAAGGAGCCCAGGCTGCGGGCGATGAGGGCCACCCCGTGCGGAAACGTGCCCGCGCCTGGCTGGCCGTGTTGGCACTGGTGGCATTCTGCTTGCTGTGCCCTCCATTCCCCGGGGCCTCAGCCCTCCTCTTCCTCCGTCCTGGTCCGAACATGCAAACGACACCTGCATGGTGGTGGCTGTACTGTCGGTGGTGGTGGTGGTGGTGGGCTGCTGGGGCTGCTTGCCAGCCTTGCTCCAGTCTTCACTGGGTTGTATGTGTCTGTAGTGTCTTTGTCTCTCCTGAAGTGGTTTTTGTCTCCTTTAGTGGTCATGCACTTCACTGTTTTGTCGAAAAGTCCCCTCTCATTCTACCTCTTTCTCTCTGTTTGTTATACCTGGCTCTCAGCCCTTCTCTTTCTCTTCCCTCCGCTTCTCATACTAGTCTGTGCCGCTGGGAAGGTTCTCCGGGAGTAGGGGACAGCGGTTCCACTGCAGTGGAGGGGTCTCCTTCACCCTCCAGCGTCGGCTAAACCCTCCAGTCAAGAACCAGGAGCGGGAGCGGACTGCACTGCATACAGAGCAACACACACAGCCACACACAGACTCGCTCACACACAGACTCTCTTACACACTCATAACCAAATCTTAACAGACCAACACACACACTCTCGCTCTCTCACACACAGACAAAAAAAAAATGAAGAGATTCCTGGATTGTCCTTAAACTTCAAGGAGAAGTGAGCTGTCCTGTGAGAAAAGCAGGTGTCCCACTAAGACTTGCATCCCAACCGGAACCTTTGTTAGTGTAGAGAGCTGATGTGCAAGCGTCCTAGCCCAGGAAATCCCGCTTCTAAAAGTCCACCATGCTGAGAAGAGAGGGACAGCTTCCAATGCTCTGCTCAGAAGGAAAATGTGGCGAAAGTGCTCCGTTTGATACAGAGACTCCAGAATGATAGTGAGGAAGTGAAGAAGAGGAGGAGGAGAAGGAGGAGGGAAAAGGACGAAGCATGATCCCTCTCTTCTGGAAGGAAAGGACAGGCTTACAATGAGAGGGGGAGTGAGGAGCCGAGAAGGAATGCATGCTGGTGAGTGTGAGAGTGAGCGAGGGAGTGATTGAAAGAGAGAGACAGGCTGCTGCTTCTAAATGACTGGCTGAAATAACCACAGTGTTTCCTCACTAGCGTCACACAGAGAGAGAACACAGTGTGGATGGAAGGGACAGAGCTGAAGCCAAGTGGTGTGTGTGTGTGTGTGTGTGTGTGTGTGTGTGTGTGTGTGTGTGTGTGTGTGTGTGTGTGTGTGTGTGTGTGTGTGTGTGTGTGTGTGTGTGTGTGTGTGTGTGTGTGTGTGTGTGTGTGTGTGTGTGTGTATCAGAGTGTTTGTTTATTGAGGTAGATGCTCAGTGGTATTATAAGCATAGCTGCGTTAAGTACAGGTGCAGGGGTGCTACAGCACTCCCTAGTGGTGAGACAGTAAAACTGCAGAAGAGGTATAAGAACTTGTGTTGTTGCAATTAAAAACTGTTATTATATTTTTTCCATTTCATTATTGGTAAAAAAATAATAATAATAATGGCTATAATATAGTGTAATATACTGTATAAAAATGTAAATAAAATCTTCAAACTGTACAACCAAGCCTTGACAATGCACTACCATGAGGTTGAACGTTTCCATTTGATTCCTTTCTGTAGGCTAATTAGTAGCATTTACAAGGTCAAGGTCAATCAAAATGAAAATGTCTCCGATAAATATCTATTGTCAAAATGTATATATTACCACGGCTGAATTCCTGTAGTTCAAGGCTTCCCATGACGCCCCCTTCTGGCTATGGGGGGGGGGGGGAATAGTGCGGTTTCAAATGTATATGACAAGGTCAGCGATCCCGGATAAAATTAACAAACTTCCAAAGAGGGAAAGATGTAGAAGGACTATCCATACCAAACTTTAAATTGTATGTCCAGGCACTTCCAGCAGTTCTCCCCATCCTAAATAGGTTTAGACATGATTATTATGCCCCTTGACTGAGTATAGAGAGACATATGGTGTCTTCTATTGCCCTGGAAGAGGTGTTCTTCACTGACATATCACTTAAACAATGTAAACAACGCTTTGGTCCTATTATTGCTTGCATCATTTCTATTTGGCTGAACATTTGTAAACAATGTAACTGGGAATCAAAACGGCATGCCCATATGCCAATATTTCACAATAATGCCTTTTCCATTTGGAAGGCGGGGTTTTGCTTCCCCACAACTGTCCAAATGTGGAATCCGTACTCTTACCAATATCATGGACAGTAATGATTTGAGAACATTCCAAGATGTAAAAGATACATACACATTACCAGGCAATGATTTTCTATATTTACAACTTAGTTCAGCTATGATGGCCTATGGAGTCCCCTGGGAAACCCAACTACTGAACCATTCAAATCACATTTATTTATTTAGCCCTTCTTACGTCAGCTGATATCTCAGTGCTGTACAGAAACCCAGCCTAAAAGGGTTCCAGGGTTCCATAGCCGCAGGCAGAACAGTTGGAACTGGAGCAGCAGCACGGCCAGGTGGACTGAGGACAGCAAGGAGTCATCATGCCAGGTAGTCCTGAGGCATGGTCCTAGGGCTCAGGTCCTCCGAGAGAGAGAGAGAGAGAGAAAGAGAAAAGAGGGAAATAGAGAGAGCATACTTAAATTCACACAGGACACCGATAAGACAGGAGAAGTATTCCAGATATAACAGACTGTCCCTAGCCCCACGACACAAACTACGGCAGCATAAATACTGGAGGCTGAGACAGGAGGGGTCAGGAGACCCTGTGGCCCCATCCAATGATACCCCCGGACAGGGCCAAACAGCGTAGCCTAGTGGTTAGAGCGTTGGACTAGTAACCGGAAGGTTGCGAGTTCAAACCCCCGAGCTGACAAGGTACAAATCTGTCGTTCTGCCCCTGAACAGGCAGTTAACCCACTGTTCCCAGGCCGTCATTGAAAATAAGAATATGTTCTTAACTGACTTGCCTGGTTAAATAAAGGTAAATAAATGTAAAATTAAAACTTACCATCCTGAGACAAGGCAGAGTATAGCCCACAAAGATCTCTGCCACGGCACAACCCAAAGAGAACCCAGACAGGAAGATCACGTCAGTGACTCAACCCACTCAAGTGACGCACCCTTCCTAGAGACGACATGGAAGAACACCAGTAAGCCAGTGACTCAGCCCCTGTAATAGGGTTAGAAGCAGAGAATCCCAGTGGAAAGAGGGGAACCGGCCAGGCAGAGACAGCAAGGGTGGTTCGTTGCTCCAGAGCCTTTCCGTTCACCTTCACACTCCTGGGCCAGACTACACTCAATCATATGACCTATTGAAGAGATGAGGCTTCAGTAAAGACTTAAAGATTGAGACAGAGTCTGCGTCTCTCACATGGGTAGGCAGACCATTCCATAAAAATGGAGCTCTATAGGAGAAAGCCCTGCCTCCAGCTGTTTGCTTAGAAATTCTAGGCACAATTAGGAGGCCTGCGTCTTGTGACCGTAGTGTACGTGTAGGTATGTACGGCAGGACCAAATCAGAAAGATAGGTAGGAGCAAGCCCATGTAATGCTTTGTAACCATTCAATGATGGGATTTATAAAGTAATTATCTGTGCTCCTGAAAGGACTGATCTCTATAATATATAAACAACTTTTATAAAGCTAATATTCTTAGATTGCCATTAAACATGCATGGTCCACAGAACAACAACTGGAACAGAATATGGAAAAATATGACCTTGGCATCTCGTAATCTGAACCATCAATTTATACATTTTAAGCTTGTTCACAGACTGTATTTAACACCAAGGAAATGTTTTACGATGAAATTGTACCCAACTCTTCACTGTGTCCCCTAAATCAGGTAGATACGTTCCTCCATATGATGTGGGAGTGCCCGGCAGTTAAATGCTTCTGGAGCAAAGTTACAAAATTGATTTGAAGTGCTTGAATGTAAACATTCAATGCTTTGAATCTATTATCTTACATCAAATGGATCGCTCCTGGAATCTTTCAATCAATCAGAGATGATTACTGCTGGCAGGCAGCGCTGCCTCAGTGGATGGAGACATTTTGGCTGGGTGGGATTGGGGGAATGAGATGGGATTTATACTCAAATGTATTACTGCTTAAACTTGAAATGTGATCCAAATGATCAATATGTTGTAGTTATGTACCTTTTGTAATGTTTTTTTATCTTATTTTTGTGGCAGCCCACAGGTACAATGTATGAGATAATGAATAGAAAATAAATGGAATATGAAATTATATGAATTCAAATATTTTACCTGTACCCCCCACAAAAATATGTTTTTAAATCCTGGTAGCCAACCAAAGCAACCTGCTATCACAGACCCAAGGAATGAAAGCAATGAGCATGCTGCATCTAGCACCTGCAGCAGTCCACACGGGTCCAGGCCCTACCTGACTGGCGCCGAAACCTTAGCCTCTGAGGAGCAAGATGCTAGCTCCACTGGCTGCAACAACTCCGCGTTAGCCCCGGTACCAGGCAGAGAAGCATGCTGCTGCACCCACAGAGAGCATTCGGGCAGCCATGGCTGAGCTAGCTGATCAGCCTTTCCAACCCAAGGATGACTTCGCCTTCATGGGAAACGTATCCCACTTCAGCCAGGTTGGTTGGTAGTGGCTGCGTTATGTCAAGGAAGACAGACCATTGAGTGCTATGTTTCTCATGCGTTTAAGGAAGTGGATTGATTATCAATGAGGAAAATGTTAGAGTCAATCGCATTTTTGTTAAATGGTGGTTTTGCAAACTTGGTGCAAAGCAATCAAGAGATTCTGGGAACATGAGAAATCACACTTGCACACAGATCAATTACAAAAATTGCTGCTTCAGGTAGCACACCAATCAATGCCTTGCTATCAGACTTGCTGACGTCCAGACTTCGGAGAGACTGAATGAGATCCTTCTACAGTTTGATCACACTGTACAGAGGGAGATAGTCGCACTCATCTGAATGTGCCTTCTATTGTTTGACAGCTGATTGCACCACTGATATGAGCACGATGTAACAGTTCTCAAGTACGTCGACCAGAACCTGGAGTCACGCTATGATATGGGGGGGGGTTTACCCCCACCCACAGCGAAAATCTGTTCTTGTGTGTAAAGGTTCAACATTCCCATGGAACAGCTCCAGGGATTCTGCTTTGATGGAGTAAGTAACATGTCAGGCCGTTTTTCAGGTGTACAGGCTCGACTGGTATTTCCAAGTACCATGTACAGCATGTGCACTGTAGGAACAATTCATTGGATTTAGTTTTGCAAGAAGTTACCCGCGAGGTGAGCCTTGTGCATTGTGTGGCCGTCGTCATAAGGGAATCACACAAGCGCAAGCAGTTATACAAGTTGCTTTTTGTTGTGGAAGAAGTAGTGACCAACATCCTAGGCCTGTGTCCAACCAGGTGGTGCAGGCACACAGTGGCGATTTTAGTATGGAAATCTTGGTGGGGCAAAAAATAATATGTGGGACGTATGCCAGCAAAGCCACTACACAACACATCACTAAAGAATAAATTAATTGCACTATAACAGTCACAAACGGTGCCCACAAACTGTTAGGGCCTGCATAAAGCTGTCCCAACAGCAGTCTCAACAGCAGTCCCACCACCTTACTACTGCTACACCTGGCTATCAGCTGAGCCTTGTCTGGCAGCGAAACAGCTCATTCAGTCTCATTTACTGCCTTTAAATTTTTTTTGCTGATATGGCTGACTTGCTTAAACAAATGTGGTTTCTACTGACAATTGAGATGTACAAACTATGGCATAAGGGTACGACAAGCGGATAAGAAGCAATCTACTTGTTCAGCACTTTTGAAATGTACAGTGACAGAATTCAGAACGTGACCCACTCTTACAGTTTTCTCCCTGTACACCAAGTCAGAACTGTAAGACAAATAAAGAGGGCATATAAGCAGACAATGAGTTCCCAGTTGACTTGAACTCACTAAAGTCAGATTTTGCAGTTCCGAGTTAACAGTTGTTTTGAGCGCGGCACAAATCATGCTTCATTGACCGCATGTCCAATGTTGAATGTTTAGAATTTTTAACTAGGAAAATAGACCCTTAATCTTAGACTTTGGACCACACAGCCACGCCACAGAATAGAAGGCGAATGATTGCTTTGCAATGCACTGATTCCTTCCAAACCACTCATTGTTGAACTTACTATTTCCAACTTGTTGTGTAATGTTTGTCCAATGGCTGAAGAGCACCGATACGTTTTATCTATAATTTCTCTTCATTACTTGTCTTCATATGACAAGGATTAAAAAGGATTTGCCAGTAGATTGTCGACTTGATTCATGATGCTGACTGGTAGCTAAGACTTTGAAAGTATGATGTTGACATGATCAGTCCAATCAAATCTACTGTATATATAACGTGATATGACATCATTTTATCTGTGTCCAATTACCTTGAGCTTTCTTGGATGGGCACTTCTAATGTAACTATATGTCAGCACCCAAGGGGCTAGAATTTTAGACCTCTACACTTAGACTTGGTGGTGACGTACTGTCCCCATGGTTGACAGAACACTAAGCCAATTACGGCGCAACGCTCCATATTTTCTGCTGGCTTGCCCCACCAACACAGAAAGCACTGAGCTAGACTGAACCACCTGCATTTTGTAGCTGCCTTACTCAAGAAAACAAAAAAGAGACTTCAGAACATCTGGGGGGCCAAACCTTGAGGCCCAGCCTCCAGGGGGACCCCAATTTAATAACAATTTGGATTGGCAAAAGTCACAATGTATGGGCATTTTGTCCTTTTTTTTCACCCAACTCTTAACATAAATCCAATGACATGGTGACGCTTAGTTGATTTCACGTTGAATTCACGTTAGTTGAAAACTCAAAACTAGGCGTCGAACTGACGTCTGTGCCCAGTGGGAGGTCTAATTCTGCTGAGCTCTTCTTAAATAAGCAACCAGCAGCTATCTATTGTGTTCACATGTCTAAATGATACGAGCCAGAAACAGTGAAATAAAGCGTAACAACGTTCTACCCTGCCTCTGACATGCTCCGTTCCACCAGAGCTGCATGCATGTGTTCCTCCCCCACAGAACACTGATGTGAAGACGCAGGATTTCACAGCTCACTGCGTAAAGCAAACCCCAGGGCCATGGCAAGACTTACATATATCCTTTATGAATTCATTTGATAACTCTGAGTTGTATCTGTCTGTTGATGTTTTGGAATCGAATACACAATGTTGCACATTGTATTTCTGTAAATCTGATGGGTTCTCTTTTGGTTGCTGTGCCAAGAGACATTATGTCGTCTTGTGTCTAATGTTTCCTTGTTGTATAAGAACCCAATGGAAAAATGAAGATGAATTATAATGATATTTTATTTTAACAAATTCAGTGCAAAAACCCCAAAAAGATTGGTAAACTATATTTACTTCTAATTTAACCATAACAAAATGGTCCACAACAAACTTAGCAAAATACTATGATTTGCCATACTCAAAGTACTGCGTCAAGAACACCAAAAGATGTTCACAGAGACATCCAAAAGCCTACCACCCTGAGGCAGGTGTGAGTTTGGGTAGATCTAAGCTGTGAGACCTGTGAGAGACAGTCCAGTACATTTTAGGTAGAGGTTGAACATGGTGCTGAGATGTCCATCACGTGTGTTCCTCAATGCCTGTAAGCCAAAATGTCCTCCTTGTCCAACCCATTTAAAAGTATGTCACTCAAAGTTGTCAACTAGAACTGACACATTCTAGGTTGGAAGAATCCCCGACGGGCAATGATGACTCTGATTATCCCCCGGCTAACTACTTTACCACAGTAAGAATCTATAAATGAGTTGTGGAACAGACAGCTTAGATTAGAATGTCACTGAGACAGAGACTCAGCCTATATAAGAAACTGTGATAAGCACACAGGGAATATGAGAATGCACAATTAGGTTGTTAGAAACTTCACAAAAATTGAAGATTAAGTGTCCCTATCTGCTTTGATCTCCAATAATTATACATAATTGACTTCCTCGTTAAATAAAGATAAAATAAAAAACATAATTCAGCAAGGCCAATTTATGAATCACACTATCTGTATGTTTCATTTTATTGCAGGCAATTCCTTTCTCAAACCCGAAAACACACAGTACAAACCAGTTGAGTTGTCACCGGGAGTGTAGGCAAGACTTAATTACGTAGAAACGACAGTACATATATTGCACATAAGAGAATACACTATGGCAACCTGTGTTTTTCTTTGGCATTCAGCAGGACCCAGGATAATTGCTATCTGAACTAAACTTCCTGTTAAAAGAACCGGGTTGAATAAACATTTTGAATGAGGTTGTGAAGTCACTGCTGCTGCTGTTGTCATTCTTTCTCTCTCTTTCTCTCCATTTCTCTTTTGATTTCTTATTGTCTTTCTCTCTCCCTCCTCTCTACTGCTTTATTTATCTCTTTCTCTCTCTTTCTCTCCATTTCTCTTTTGATTTCTTATTGTCTTTCTCTCTCCCTCCTCTCTACTGCTTTATTTATCTCTTTCTCTCTTTTTCTCTCCATTTCTCTTTTGATTTCTTGTTGTCTTTCTCTCTCCCTCCTCTCTACTGCTTTATTTATCTTAAATCTCTCTTTCTCTCCATTTCTCTTTTGATTTCTTATTGTCTTTCTCTCCCTCCTCTCTACTGCTTTATTTATCTCTAAATCTCTCTTCCTATCGCTCTGATTTCTTATTTGATTTCTTTCTCTCCATCCCATCTCCTTCACGCTCCTTTCTTTTCCCTGTCTCCTTCCCCCTTTCCCCCCCAGCCCATCTGTTCCCCTCTCTCCATGCTAAATCACCATTTACCACGCCTCTCTCTGTCTCCACGCCAGACCATACTAATCTCTTATGTTGTAGATGTGCCTGGGCGCAGTAGTCATTAACATGCAGCTCATATCCAGAACTCCAGATCCAAACTACCTGAACTAGAATCAGCCTCTAATGGTGTTGGCATTGACTCCATGCTAACTTATTAGGCAACTCAAATATTACCCTGGGCTGTTTAGCACGAATGTATCGCTGATCAGAAGGAAGCTGAGGGAGAGAGAGGGGTGTGGCCAGGTAAAGGTAAAGTAATTCGTTTTTTTTGTCAGCAAGGCCATGGTATTGATCTTATTACGTGTATCACTGAGTAAGGGAAGATTTAGGCTGATCAATGTTATGGTTTCTTTGGAATTGAAGTGTACCTATTGAATTGTCTGGAATGGAATTGACCCCAACCCTGATACAGTTTACAGTGATAAAATGGTTAGGGAGTCATTACATCCAGATCCAAAAGGCCCTATCCCTGGCATCAGTGTTGGTGATGCCTGTGTGTTCGCCTGAAGCACATCAATCATAGTACAAAGACAACTGTAAAGGATTAGAGGTTGACTTGAAAGGCTTGGAGATTTTCTAATATAGTTCTGTAAAAGGCATAAAGTATGCACACGATCTATGGATTTCACATGACTGGGCAGGGGCGCAGCCCTGGGTGGGCCTGGCTCCCCAATGCCCTCCCAGGCCCACCCATGGCTGAGCCCCTGCCCAGTCATGTGAAATCCATAGATCCCCCCACTCATTGGGGAGCCAGGCCCAGCCAATAAGAATTTGCCCCACAAAAGTTATTTATCACAGACAGAAATACTCCTCAGTTTCATCAGCTGTCCGGGTGGCTGGTGAAGAAGCCAGACGTGGAGTTCCTGGGCTGGCATGGCAGCACATGGTCTGTGGTTGTGAGGTCCGGTTGGATGTACTGCTCTAAAAGGACGTTGGAGGCGGCTTATGGTAGAGAAATGAATGTTCAATTCTCTGGGAACAGCTCTGGTGTACATTCCTGCAGTCAGCATGCCAACTGCACGCTCCCACAAAACTTGGGACATCTGTGGCATTGAGTTGTGTGACAAAACTGCACATTTTAGAGTGGCCTTTTATTGTCCCAAGTACAAGGTGCACCTGTGTAATGATCATGCTGTTTAATCAACTTCTTGATATGCCACACCTGTCAGGTAGAAGATTATATTGGCAAAGGAGAAATGCTCAATAACAGGCATGTAAACACATTTGTCCACGAAATTTGAGAGAAATTGGATTGTTGTGGATATGGAATATTTACATATACATTTACATTTAAGTCATTTAGCAGACGCTCTTATCCAGAGCGACTTATATTTCTGGGATCTATTATTTTAGCTCATGAAACATAGGACTTGCGTTGTCTTGTCTGTGTGCGTATGGCCTCTGTATGCCTATGTAGATATTCCATTAATAATCAGCTGTTTCCAGCTACAATAGTCACTTACAACATGAACAATGTCTGCACTGTATTTCTGATCAATTTGATGTTATTTTAATGGACAAAAAATGGGCTTTTCTTTCAAAAACAAGGACATTTCTGAGATAGCCCAAACTTTTGAACGGTAGTGTAATGTATAATATATACACATATCTTTTAAAATCAAATGTCCTTTATTACTTTCCACTCACCCCTCCCATAATTGTAGTAAACTAGTGATCAACAACACTAATACTTCTACTTTCAGCTTATACTGTACATACTATATGCATTTTACAGACACAAACTATTTTACAACAATTATACCTCTGTCCTCAACCCGTCCCATCTATTTCTGATGTCCATCAAGTTTGATTTCACTTTGCCATATATTTTAAACTGTGCTGTTTCATAAAAGTTCTGAACCTACTTTGTATGACTGACGCCTTTAGTGAGAGGTCTAATGATATCAAAACCCAAGGTCTAATGCTTTAATATTTAATCATTTCTGCCTTCCGAATTCCTATTATTTATTAAGTGAATAAGCCCTTTTAATTTTGTCTGGCTTGCCATTCCAAATCAAATGGAAAAAAATGTTTGGTCATATAACAAAAGAAACAGGTCACCTGTAGTAGGCAAGAAAATAGGTCAACTGGGTTAATAAGGGTGATTTTCCCACAAATATACAGGTATTTTCCTTTCCATGGTAGCAAGATCATATACATTTTTGCTAACTTTCTATTAAAAATGTATGGAGTGAGATCCTTTCTTTCTTTGGGGATATGTATACAGAGTATGTCCACGTCACCGTTAGACCATTTTATTGGTAAACTACAAGGTATTGTAAAAGTGGAGGGACCCAAACTGTGGATTTAAAAGACAACATGAATCATCATTGTACAATGACACCTTTGTTTTTAAGCCCTGGATTTCTAATCCCTTGATATATATTTAAATATATAAACATATATGTAGAAATACAGTACTAGTCAAAAGTTTGGACACACCTACAGTACTTATTATATTTTTTCTTTATTTTACTATTTTCTACATTGTAAAAAAATATTGAAGACATCAAAACCATGAAATAATAGATATGGAATCACAAAGTAACCCAAAAATGTTAATCAAATCAAAATCTATTTTATATTTGAGATTCTTCAAAGTAGCCACCCTTTGGAAACTCTTGGCATTCTCTCAACCAGCTTCACCCGGAATGCTTTTCCAACAATCTTGAAGGAGTTCCCACATATGCTGAGCATTTGTTTGTTGCTTGTCCTTCACTCTGCGGTCCAACTCATCCCAAACAATCTCAATTGGGTTGAGGTTGGGTGATTTTGGGGGCCAGGTTATCTGATGCAGCACTCCCTCACTCTCCACACTCTTTGTCAAATAGGCCTTATACAGCCTGGAGGTGTGATGGGTCAGGATAAGAGCGTCTGCTAAATGACTTAAATGTAAATGTAAATTGTCCTGTTGAAAACCAAATGTCCCACTAAGCGCAAACCAGATGGGATGGCGTATCGCTGCAGAATGCTGTGGTAGCCATGCTGGTTAAGTGTGCCTTGAATTCTAAATAGATCACTGACAGGGTCACCAGCATAGCAACCCCACATCATCACACCTCCTCCTCCATACTTCTTCACGGTGGGAACCACACAAGAAGAGATCATCTGTTTACCTACTCTGCGTCTCACAAAGACATGGCGGTTGGAACCAAAAATCTCAAACTTCCACCGGTCTAATGCCCAATGCTCATGTCTCTTGGCTCAAGCAAGTCTCTTCTTCTTATTGGTGTCCTTTAGTAGTGGTTTCTTTGCAGCAATTCAGAATGATTCATGCAGATGCAGTCTCCTCTGAACAGTTGATGTTGAGATGTGTCTGTTACTTGAACTCTGTAAAGCATTTATTTGGGGCTGGTAACTCAAATTAACTTATCCTCTGCAGCGAAGGTAACTCTGGGTCTTCCTTTCCTGTGGCGGTCCTCATGAGAGCCAGTTTCATCATTGTGCTTGACGGTTTTTGTGACTGAACTTGAAGAAACTTTTAAAGTTCTTGACATTTTCCGGATTGTCTTAAAGTAATGATGGACTGTCATTTCTCTATGCTTATTTCAGCTATTCTTGCCATCTTCTGTATTTTGTATATATATATTTACCTTTATTTAACTAGGCAAGTCAGTTAAGAACAAATTATTATTTACAATGGTGGCCTATACTACCCCCACCTTGTCACAACACAACTGATTGGCTCAAACGCATTAAGACGGAAATAAATTCCACAAATGAACTTTTAACAAGGCACACCTGTTAATTGAAATGTATTGCAGATGACTACCTCATGAAGCTGGTTGAGAGAATGCCAAGAGTGGCTAATTTGAAGAATCAAACATATATTTTGATTCAACACTTTTGTGGTTACTAAATGATTCCATGTGTGTTATTTCATAGTTTTGATATCTTCACTATTATTCTACAATGTAGAAAATAGTAAAAATAAAGAAAAACCCTTGAATGAGTACAGGTAGGTTTCCAAAGTTATGATTGGTACTGTATATGGAAACTGCCAATTTTGTAATATGTCCATACTGTATTTAGATGTCTCTAAAATATATGTCAATATATTATTTTTCCGTATGAGTGTGATGAACTTTTATTCAAATCAGGCTCGTTGACATAACCAACAAAGAGCCTTTTTATGCCATATTTGGAGACACACCAGTACTGTTGACTTAACACGCGAGGAAGCCATGACATATTTGGAAAAACCTTTCAGTTTGTGGTCTTATTTACATACCTTAGTTGAGAATATGTTCATGTGTCAGTGTGAGCCATTTAGTCCCAAGTCAAGAGCTAAAACAGAATCATACACTATACACACTATCATACACAGATTCTGTAACGAGTTTCCTCCTCTTCTTCCGAAGAGGAGAGGCGAAACGGATCAGAGGACCAATACGCGGCGTGGTAATTTTCCATGGTACTTCTTTAATGCTTTCAGGTACACATGAACAAACTAACAAAACAAGAAAACGTGAAAACTCAAATTACAGTCCTATCTGGTGCACACACAGAGACAGGAAACAATCACCCACAAACACACAGTGAAACCCAGGCCACCTAAGTATGATTCTCAATCAGAGACAACTAATGACACCTGCCTCTGATTGAGAACCATACTAGGCCGAAACATCGAAATTCCCAAAACCTAGACAAACAAACATAGACTACCCACCCAACTCACGCCCTGACCATACTAACTAAACACAAAACACAGAAAATAAAGGTCAGAACGTGACAGTACCCCCAAAGGTGCGGACTCCGGCCGCAAAACCTTGACCTATAGGGAGGGTCTGGGTGGGCATCTGTCCGCGGTGGCGGTTCTGGCGCGGGACGCGGACCCCACTTCACCATTGTCTTTGTCCGCCTCCGTGGCTTTCTCACCATGGCAACCCCTCTCAATGACCCCACTGGACAGAGGGGCAGCTCGGGACAGAGGGGCAGAAGCTCTGGACAGAGGGACAGGGGCTCTGGACAAAGGGACAGGGGCTCTGGACAAAGGGACAGGGGCTCTGGACAAAGGGACAGGGGCTCTGGCGCCTCTGGGCTGAGGGGCTCTGGCGCCTCTGGGCTGAGGGGCTCTGGCGCCTCTGGGCTGAGGGGCTCTGGCGCCTCTGGGCTGAGGGCTCTGGCGCCTCTGGGCTGAGGGGCTCTGGCGCCTCTGGGCTGAGGGGCTCCGGCAGCGGCGCCCGGACAGGCGGGAGGCTCCGGCAGTGGCGCCGGACAGGAGGGACGCTCCGGCAGCGGCGCCAGACAGGCGGGACGCTCCGGCAGCGGCGCCAGACAGGCGGGGCGCTCCAGCAGCGGCGCCGGACAGGCGGGACGCTCCGGCAGCAGCGCCGGACAGGCGGGAGGCTCCGGCAGCAGCGCCGGACAGGCGGGAGGCTCCGGCAGCGGCGCCGGACAGGCGAGAGGCTCCGGCAGCGGCGCCGGACAGGCGGGAGGCTCCGGACAAGCGGGAGGCTCCGGCAGCGGCGCCGGACAGGCGGGAGGCTCCGGCAGCGGCGCCCGGACAGGCGGGAGCTCCGGCAGCGGCGCCGGACAGGCGGGAGGCTCCGGCAGCGGCGCCGGACAGGCGGGAGCACCTGCAGAGAGGAGACAGAGAGACAGCCTGGTGCGTGGAGCTGCTACAGGAGGCAGCGGCGTCGGACAGGCGGGACGCTCCAGCAGCGGCGCCGGACAGGCGGGAGGCTCCGGCAGCGGCGCCGGACAGGCGGGAGGCTCCGGCAGTGGCGCCGGACAGGCGGGAGGCTCCGGCAGCGGCGCCGGACAGGCGGGAGGCTCCGGACAGGCGGGAGGCTCCGGCAGCGGCGCCCGGACAGGCGGGAGGCTCCGGCAGCGGCGCCGGACAGGCGGAACGCTCCGGCAGCGGCGCCGGACAGGCGGGAGCACCTGCAGGGAGAGACTGAGAGACAGCCTGGTGCGTGGGGCTGCCACAGGAACTACCAGGCTGGGGAGACTTTCAGGAGGCTTGGTGTTAGGAGGAGCCTGAAAGACCGGGCTGTGGGGAGCACTGGAGCTCTGGTGCGCAACCTTGGCACCACTTCCCCAGGCTGGACAACTACTCGAGCCCGGACCCTCAAGAGTGCAGGCACAAGTTGAACCGGGCTGTGGGTAAGCACAGGAGATCTAGTGCTTACTACACGCACCTCTCCCCTAGGCTCCACTCCCACAGTTGCCCGGTACGAGCGGAGCGCAGGCAGAGGACGCACTGCACCCTCCCAGCGCCCCGGAGACACAGCACGCAGAGCCGGCGCAGGATAACCTGGACCAAGACTGCGTACCGGCGACCAGACCCGCTGAGCAGGCACCATACGCCCTGGCTCAATGCCCACACTCGCATGGCACTCTCGGGGGCTGCCCTATAGCGCACCGGGCTATGGACACGCACTGGCGACACCGTGCGCTCAACCGCATAACACGGTGCCTGACCAGTAATGCGCTGCTCATAATAAGCACGAGGTGAGCTCAGGTCTGCTACCTGGCTTAGTACCACACCTCGTGTGCCCCCCAAAAAAAATTTGGGGCTGCCTCTCGTACCTGTCGCACTGCCGTGCTGGCTCCTCATATTGCCGCCGATCAGCTTTCGCTGCCTCCAGCCCTGCTTTGGGGCTGCGATTTTCCCAGCCAACCTCATTCTCCTGTAACCTTCCTTGCATTGCTCCATCGAATCCCAGGCGGGCTCCGGCACTCTCCCTGGGTCGACCGCCCACCTATCTATCTCCTCCCAAGTTGTGTAGTCCAGATTCAGCTCTGATGCTGGCCGCTGTTGTTGTTGCTGCTGCTGCTGTCGTCGCTGTCCTTTACCACGCCGCTTGGTCCGATTGTGGTGGGTGATTCTGTAACGAGTTTCCTCCTCTTCTTCCGAAGAGGAGGGCGAAACGGATCAGAGGACCAATACGCGGCGTGGTAATTTTCCATGGTACTTCTTTAATGCTTTCAGGTACACATGAACAAACTAACAAAACAAGAAAACGTGAAAACTCAAATTACAGTCCTATCTGGTGCACACACAGAGACAGGAAACAATCACCCACAAACACACAGTGAAACCCAGGCCACCTAAGTATGATTCTCAATCAGAGACAACTAATGACACCTGCCTCTGATTGAGAACCATACTAGGCCGAAAACATAGAAATTCCCAAAACCTAGACAAACAAACATAGACTACCCACCCAACTCACGCCCTGACCATACTAACTAAACACAAAACACAGAAAATAAAGGTCAGAACGTGACAGATTCTCAGTATACAGAACAATAAAAACGTGATATGTTCTGTTCATCATCACTTACTAACTCTGTTAGTTCATCAACACCTAGTTTTATTTGACCTTTATTTAACTTGGTCAGTTAAGAACAAATTCTTATTTTCAATGACGGCCTAGGAACAGGAACTGCCCTGTTCAGGGGTATTGATCATTCACATACTGTTCTGCTGAACCTGTAACACATTTCACGTAGGGTCAAGAACACAGGGGAACTGATGAGCATACCTGATTCCTCCCCTGAGGTCACACCTGATTGGCCTATTACCCATGAGACATGACAAATGAGATGAACGTGTGTGTGTGTGTGTGTGTAAATTAGAAACAGTTCATGTGTGATGGTGGATAAGACCATGGGTTTCATAGTGCAAAGATTACCATCTAGTGTTGGAGGACAGCCACTACAGTAGTGATATGAGATGCTCATGTCTCTGTCTTCCCTGTACTATCAGACCCTTTATTTGGGTAGACGAAGGCGGAAGGTCCCCCACTCTGTTGTCTATCTGGGGGTCTTCACTGATATTCAGAGACAAGTCCTTACAGAAAAACCCACACTTGAGAAATGGTTGTGGTGCTATAATCTCATACATTTCCAACAGCACACCTTTACAGGGGTTTATATATGTCCAACTAACCCATCAAATAAACACATCTTTAAGCCCATTTTTTTGGGTAGAAAAGACAACGACAACGTCTGTGACCCTCCAGTGCTCCACCACGTCTTTTTGTCTGCATTGTTGTCACTTTTGTCTGCAACTTGTATTTTCTACCATACATTTGGCTTTAGCCAGGGTGACTCCCAGGGCATCAGTCGTGACCCCATTCCTCATCCACCATTTTGTAAACAGTGCCACCTGTATAACCACAAACCCTCAATCTCTCTCCAACTGCTCCCTGACCTCCTCAGTACCATGTGGAGGTGTTATCTACTGTTTTAAACATTTTGTGGTATGAGGTACAGGTGGAGAAAGACATATTGCATTGAAGATGTCATAATAGCATTATTAAACACTTTTAGTAGCAAAACTCAACAGACATAAGATAATGAAACACTAAGTTCTACAGACATTTCATTCATATTTATTCAAATCAAGCTCATTGACGTAATGAACACAGAGCCTTTAATGCCATATTAAAAGACACATCAGTACATTCTATTATGGACACAACAGGAAG
>NW_026280138.1:5000-15244 GCF_023373465.1 Oncorhynchus keta | reverse complement strand
GCACCATGGAATAGGGTCGTGGCAGTGCACTGCAAATGGAATAGGCCCAAAGTAGTGCACTATAAAGGGAATAGGGCTCCAAAGTAGTGCACTATAAAGGGAATAGGGTCTAAAGTAGTGCACTATAAAGGGAATATGGTCTAAAGCAGTGCACTATAAAGGAAATAGGGTCTAAAGTAGTGCACTATAAAGGGAATAGGGTCTAAAGTAGTGCACTATAAAGGGAATAGGGTCTGAAATTAGTGACTATAAAGGGAATATGGTTTAAAGTAGTGCACTATAAAGGGAATAGGGTCTAAAGTAGTGCACTATAAAGGGAATAGGGTCTAAAGTAGTGCACTATAAAGGGAATAGGGTCTAAAGTAGTGCACTATAAAGGAATAGGTCTCCAGTAGTGCACTATAAAGGGAATATGGTCTAAAGTAGTGCACTATAAAGGGAATAGGGTCTAAAGTAATGCACTATAAAGGGAATAGGGTCTAAAGTAGTGCACTATAAAGGAATATGGTCTAAAGTAGTGCACTATAAAGGAATAGGTCAAAGTAGTGTGCACTATAAAAGGGAATATGGTCTAAAGTAGTGCACTATATAGGGAATAGGTCTAAAGTAGTGCACTATAAAGGGAATAGGGTCTAAAGTAGTGCACTATAAAGGGAATAGGGTCTAAAGTAGTGCTCTATAAAGGGAATAGGGTCTAAAGTAGTGCACTATAAAGGGAATAGGGTGCCATTTGGGGATGAACATTTTGTTTGTAGAGCTTCAGACCAGAGGCCTGTTCAGGAGGAGAAAACATGACAGAATCAATCAGTCAAATGTATTTTTAAATCCCTTTACATCAGCTGATGTCACAACGTTCCTCAGGCAGTGTGTGTGTGTGTCTTTGTTCTACTTCGCTGCCTATTTGACCAGCTCACAGTAGCCGTCAAGACAGACTGTGTGTCTCCCAAGTCTCACCCTGTTCTCACAGCCAGCAGGGACCAGGTTGCACCCAGGCACCGGCGTTGGCTCCGAGTGGGTTGTGGGTCCTCCCTGTCCCAGCTATAGCTCTTCCCCCTCCTCCCAGCTCTCCCACTAGCCTGGGCTTCATGCCTCCCAGCTCCCATCTCTGGGTTGTTTTCTCTCCCAGCTCTCCGAACAGGCCTGCCTGTGTCTCAGCCCCTCTCTGGGTATGCTTCTCCTCCCAGCTCTCTGTACAGGCCTGCCTGCGTTCTCAGCTCCCCTCTGGGTATGCTTCTCCTCCCAGCTCTCTGTACAGGCCTGCCTGCGTTCTCAGCTCCCTCTCTGGGTATGCTTCTCCTCCCAGCTCTCTGTACAGGCCTGCCTGCGTTCTCAGCTCCCTCTGGGTATGCTTCTCCCTCCCAGCTCTCTGTACAGGCCTGCCTGCGTTCTCAGCTCCCTCTGGGTATGCTTCTCCTCCCAGCTCTCTCTGTACAGGCCTGCCTGCGTTCTCAGCTCCCCTCTGGGTATGCTTCTCTCCCAGCTCTCTGCACAGGCCTGCCTGCCAGCCTCCCTCTCTGGGTATGCTTCTCCCTCCCAGCTCTCTGTACAGGCCTGCTGCTCAGCCTCTTCCTGGGTTTGCCGAAGTCAAGGATCGTCAGGATAGTTAGTTTTACGAGGGTATGCTTAGCAGCACAGTGAAGGAGTTTTGTTGCGAAATAACAAGCAACAAAATTTAATTTTGATTATGCTTAATATGAGTCTGGAAGGAAAGTTATGAGTTTAACCAGACACCTATGCATTTACCGTTGTCTACATATTCTAAATCAGAACCGCCCAGAGTAGTGATGCTAGCTGCGGGCAGGTGCGGGCAGCGATCGGTTGAAGAGCACGCATTTAGGCCCCACATTTCCACTCCCAGACAGAGTAGGCCCTACCTTTCCACCCCAGACAGAGTAGGCCCTACCTTTCCACCTCCTAGACAGAGTAGGCCCTACCTTTCCACCCCAGACAGATTAGTCCCTACCTTTCCACCCCAGACAGAGTAGACCTACCTTTCCACCCCAGGACAGAGTAGGCCCTACCTTTCCACCCCAGACAGATTAGACCCTACCTTTCCATCCCAGACAGATGAGGCCTACCTTTCCACTCCCAGACAGAGTAGGCCTACCTGTCCACTCCCGGACAGATTGGGCCCTACCTTTCCACCCCATGCACAGAGTAGGACCTACCTTTCCACCCCAGACAGAGTAGGCCCTACCTTTCCACCCCAGACAGATTAGTCCCTACCTTTCCACCCCAGACAGAGTAGACCTACCTTTCCACCCCAGACAGAGTAGGCCCTACCTTTCCACCCCAGACAGAGTAGGCCCTACCTTTCCACCCCAGGACAGAGTAGGCCCTACCTTTCCACCCCAGACAGATTAGTCCCTACCTTTCCCACCCCAGACAGAGTAGACCTACCTTTCCACCCCAGACAGAGTAGGCCCTACCTTTCCACCCCAGACAGAGTAGTCCCTACCTTTCCACCCCCAGACAGAGTAGGCCCTACCTTTCCACCCCAGACAGAGTGGGCCTACCTTCCACCCCAGACAGACTAGACCTACCTTTCCACCCCAGACAGAGTAGATCCCTACCTTTCCCACCCCCAGACAGAGTAGGTCCTACCTTTTCCACCCCCAGACAGATTAGTCCCTACCTTTCCACTCCAGAGTAGTCCTACCTTTCCACCCCAGACAGAGCAGTCCTACCTTTCCACTCCAGACAGAGTAGGTCCAACCTTTCTACTCCAGACAGAGTAGGACTACCAACGCAGACAAAGTTAAGATTTAACTGCTGGCTACTCTTCTTCTGTGGTTTAACCTAACGAGAGAAAGTCACAAGTTTTCCTTAAAATCTGTTTGAATTATCTTCTTGATCAATGGAAAGCACCAGAGGACCACGAGGTCTATGTACTTACGGTCTCCACGGAGGACGGTGTAAATCGCCACACATGTTAACCTTCGCAAGGCTGCCGGCTCAGACGGTATCCTTAGCCCCGCCCCTCAGAGTATGTGTAGACCAGCTGGTTGTTATGTTTTTCAGACAATTTTAATCTCTCTCTCTATCTCAGGCCACTATTCCCATCTGCTTCAAGATGTTCTCTTTCGTCCTGTGCCCAAGAAGGGGAAAGTAAGTGAACTGAATGACTGTCGATCCATAGCACTCACCTCCATCATCATGAAATGCTTGGAGAGGCTAGTCAAAGACCATATTACCTCCTCCCTCCCCCGACATCACCCGACATCACTCGGCCCTCTTCAATTCACCTACCGCCCTGACAGATCCACGACAGACGACACAATCGCCATTGTACTGCACACAACCCTCGCCCATCTGGACAAAAAATAATGCATAGGTGAGGATGCTGTTTATTGACTACAGCTCGGGCCTTTCAATACCACAGTTCCCTCTAAGCTCACCACAAAGCTCACGGCCCTGGGTCTGAACTCCTCCCTATGCAACTGAGTCTTGGCAGGCTACCCAGGTGGTGAAGGTAGGCAACACTACCTCCTCAACACTGATTCTCAACACGGGGCACCACAAGGGTGCGTCCCCAGACCCCTCCTGTATTCCTGTATACCAGCGGTCACTCACCGGTTGATCCCGATTGACTGGTCAATCTTCTAGGCATCTCGAGGCGATCACCAAACATTTCAGTAGAAAAAACAGAGATAAAGGCTTCATTTCCTTTTGATTATTGTTGGTGTTGTGCTGTTGATGGTAGGTGCACGATTCAACAGCTCTGTTGGTGGTAGGTGCATTCAACAGCTCTGTTGGTGGTAGGTGCACTTGATTCAACAGCTCTGTTGGTGGTAGGTGCACTTGATTCAACAGCCCTGTTGGTGGTAGGTGCACTTGATTCAACAGCCCTGTTGGTGGTAGGTGCACTTGATTCAACAGCTCTGTTGGGGGTAGGTGCACTTGATTCAACAGCCCTGTTGGTGGTAGGTGCACTTGATTCAACAGCCCTGTTGGTGGTAGGTGCACTTGATTCAACAGCCCTGTTGGTGGTAGGTGCACTTGATTCAACAGCTCTGTTGGTGGTAGGTGCACTTGATTCAACAGCCCTGTTGGTGGTAGGTGCACTTGATTCAGCAGCCCTGTTGGTGGTAGGTGCACTTGATTCAACAGCCCTGTTGGTGGTAGGTGCACTTGATTCAACAGCTCTGTTGGTGGTAGGTGCACTTGATTCAACAGCCCTGTTGGTGGTAGGTGCACTTGATTCAACAGCTCTGTTGGTGGTAGGTGCACTTGATTCAACAGCTCTGTTGGTGGTAGGTGCACTTGATTCAACAGCCCTGTTGGTGGTAGGTGCACTTGATTCAGCAGCCCTGTTGGTGGTAGGTGCACTTGATTCAACAGCCCTGTTGGTGGTAGGTGCACTTGATTCAACAGCTCTGTTGGTGGTAGGTGCACTTGATTCAACAGCCCTGTTGGTGGTAGGTGCACTTGATTCAACAGCTCTGTTGGTGGTAGGTGCACTTGATTCAACAGACTCTTTTCTCTGTATATATCAATGATGTTGCTCTTGCTGCGGGCGATTCCCTGATCCACCTCTACGCAGACGACACCATTCTATATACTTTCGGCCCGTCATTGGACACTGTGCTATCTAACCTCCATACGAGCTTCAATGCCATACAACACTCCTTCCGTGGCCTCCAACTGCTCTTAAACGCTAGTAAAACCAAATGCATGCTTTTCAACCGTTCGCTGCCTGCACCCGCACGCCTGACCAGCATCACCACCCTGGATGGTTCCGACCTTGAATATGTGGACATCTATAAGTACCTAGGTGTCTGGCTCGACTGTAAACTCTCCTTCCAGACTCATATCAAACATCTCCAATCGAAAATCAAATCAAGAGTCGGCTTTCTATTCCGCAACAAAGCCTCCTTCAATCACACCAAACTTACCCTAGTAAAACTGACTCTCCTACCGATCCTCGACTTCGGCGATGTCATCTACAAAATTGCTTCCGACACTCTACTCAGCAAACTGGATGCAGTTTATCACTGTGCCATCCGTTTTGTCACTAAAGCACCTTATACCACCCACCACTGCGACTTGTATGCTCTAGTCGGCTGACCCTCGCTACATATTCGTCGCCAGACCCACTAGCTCCAGGTCATCTACAAGTCCATGCTAGGTAAAGCTCTGCCTTATCTCAGTTCACTGGTCACGATGGCAACACCCACCCGTAACACGCGCTCCAGCAGGTGTATCTCACTGATCATCCCTAAAGCCAACACCTCATTTGGGCCGCCTTTCGTTTCAGTTCTCTGCTGCCTGTGACTGGAACGAATTGTAAAATCGCTGAAGTTGGAGACTTTTATCTCTCACCAACTTCAAACATCTGCTATCTGAGCAGCTAACCGTCGCTGCCGCTTATACATAGTCTATCGGTAAATAGCCACCCATTTTTACCTACCTCATCCCATACTGTTTTTATTTATTTTATTTTCTGCTCTTTTGCACACCAATATCTCTACCTGTACATGACCATCTGATCATTTATCACTCCAGTGTTAATATGCAAAATTGTAATTATTTGCCTACCTCCTCATGCCTTTTGCACACAATGTATATAGACTCTCCTTTTTCTACTGTATTATTGACTTGTTAATTGTTTTACTCCATGTGTAACTCTGTGTTGTCTGTTCACACTGCTATGCTTTATCTTGGCCAGGTTCGCAGTTGCAAATGAGAGAACTTGTTCTCAACTACCCTACCTGGTTAAATAAAGGTGAAAAAACAAAAAAACAAATTGGTGGTAGGTGCACTTGATTCAACAGCCCTGTTGGTGGTAGGTGCACTTGATTCAGCCCTGTTGGTGGTAGGTGCACTTGATTCAACAGCCCTGTTGGTGGTAGGTGCACTTGATTCAGCAACCCCGTTGGTGGTAGGTGCACTTGATTCTCTCTGATCAGTCTCACCGGAGGGAAAGAAGGAGGGAGCAGGTGGAAGACGGTGTCCCCTCTCTCTGGTCAGTCTCACCGGAGGAAAGTAAGGAGAGAGCAGGTGGAAAGACGTGTCCCCTCTCTCTCTGGTCAGTCTCACGGAGGAAAGTAAGGAGAGCAGGTGGAAGACGGTGTCCCCTCTCTCTGGTCAGTCTCACCGGAGGAAAGGAAGGAGGAGCAGGTGGAAGACGGTGTCCCCTCTCTCTGGTCAGTCTCACCGGAGGAAAGGAAGGAGAGAGCAGGTGGAAGACGGTGTCCCCTCTCTCTGGTCAGTCTCACCGGAGAAAGGAAGGAGAGAGCAGGTGGAAGACGTGTCCCCTCTCTCTGGTCAGTCTCACCGGAGGAAAGGAAGGAGAGCAGGTGGAAGACGGTGTCCCCTCTCTCTGGTCAGTCTCACGGAGGAAAGGAAGGAGGGAGCAGGTGGAAGACGGTGTCCCCTCTCTCTGGTCAGTCTCACCGGAGGAAAGGAAGGAGGGAGCAGGTGGAAGACGGTGTCCCCTCTCTCTGGTCAGTCTCACCGGAGGAAAGGAAGGAGGGAGCAGGTGGAAGACGGTGTCCCTCTCTCTGGTCAGTCTCACTAGTCAATATGCTGTGATAATGTATTTAATATGGGTCTGAGGAGAACAACACTGACAGGCCAAGCATAGTCAATATGCTGTGATAATGTATTTAATATGGGTCTGAGGAGAACAACACTGACAGTCCAAGCATAGTCAATATGCTGTGATAATGTATTTAATATGGGTCTGAGAAAATGTCAACTTCTTCAGCGTACAGATCTCAGAGCAGCTCAATGGTCAAACCACATGGACACCGTGGTGAAGAAGGCACGACAGTGACTCTTCAACCTCACGATACTGAAGAAATTCGGTCAGCCAAACACACCGTTGGGTGCACTCTGCCTGCTGCAGACACCTACAAACACCAGGTGTCTCAGCAAAGTTATGAAGATCATCGGGGACCCCAGCCACCCGAGCCATGGCCTGTTCTCCCCGCTTCCATCACTAAGACGCACGCGGGCAGTACAGCAACAATCATGGCAAAAGCTAACACCATTGTTACAGTGTTAATATGTATATATATTCACCATTGTTACAGTGTTAATAATATTCACCATTGTTACAGTGTTAATATATATATATATTCACCATTGTTACAGTGTTAATAATATTCACCATTGTTACAGTGTTAATATGTATATATATTTACCATTGTTACAGTGTTAATATGTATATATATTCACCATTGTCACAGTGTTAATATGTATATATATTCACCATTGTTACAGTGTTAATAATATTCACCATTGTTACAGTGTTAATATGTATATATATTTACCATTGTTACAGTGTTAATATGTATATATATTCACCATTGTTAGTGTTAATATGTATATATATTCACCATTGTTACAGTGTTAATATGTATATATTTTATTTATATTTATTTATATTCTTTACTATTAAATGTGTTGGTTTTATTTCTCTTTGACTTGCATGTTGGAGCTCAGAGTTTAAGATGTTCACTGCACACGTGACTATTACATTTATAATCTAATCTAATCAATTATTCTTTACAAAAATCCAAGACAATCCATTTTGTATGATATGTTGCGTCTGGTAGTTTGTGGATGTCCATCATCCCGTTAGGGGTTAAGGTTAGGCATACGGTTAAAAGGTTAAGTTTAGGGTTTAGGGGGAAGGGTTAGCTAACATGCTAAGTAGTTGCAAAGTAGCTAATGAGCCAGAATGCTGAAGTTGTCTGTGATGAGATTGAACGTGCAGGTAGACTATTTAAAGAGTGCGTGGTGGGTGGAGGAATTGACTGACAAATCCTATGTATATAACAGTCTAATTTAATTTGTCAAACAGGTAAGGCTACCTCATTTCTTAAATAGGAAGACATTAGGTCCAACACAAAGCCATCCTGTTGTTAGTAAAGTTAATTCATAATTAATATGAATACGATTGAAATGAATTATGCCTATTTTCAGCACCATGAGCTGTCCATTTCCGACTGATTGTACCGCGGCTGCTGACTCATGTTTCGGCATAACAATGAAAGTTACTCGAAAAAGCTTACTGTGAGGTCAATACCTCTGAGAAAGATATAATGGGCAAGAAACATGATGTTTTTTTAATCAAAGTTGACTTCCGGTTTTCCTCATCTTCGCCTCTCCGGCTCTCCTTCATATACGGAACAGAATATAGTCTATATTAGTCCGCTGCGCAATACTTTTCTGTGTGCTTTTCCGAGCACGGATTTCATATCCGATATCTCCCGCAAACTCGACCAGTAAGACTGTAGCTGCAGTTTACAGTTGTCACCACTAGAGGTCAGTGAGAGACAGGGATTGCAGCGTGAGATAGGACTCGTTTTTCCATTTTCCATTTAAGTAATTTAGCAGACGCTCTTATCTAGAACGTGAGTGAGTGTATACATTCCATACCTCCACCCCCCCCCCTTCTCCATACTGGCCCCCCTGTGGGAATCAAACCCACAAGCCTGGCGTTATAAACAACATGCTCTATCTACCAACTGAGGCACACAGGAGCCACACCAGTTTGCAGTAGAAGTATTTGTGTCTGGATCTTAAATAAAAAATGGCACCTTATTCCCTATATAGTGCACTGCTTTTCATTGGGTTCTTGTAAAAAGCAGTGTACTATATAGGGAATAGGGTGCCATTTTGGAACCCTATAGTGGAACCCTATAGTGCACTACTTTTGAGCAGAAGGCTCATAGAGCTCTGGTCTAAAGAAGTGCACTATATAGGGAATAGGGCTCTGGTCTATAGTAGTGCACTATATAGGGAATAGGGCTCTGGACTAAAGTAGTGCACTATATAGGGAATAGGGCTCTGGACTAAAGTAGTGCACTATATAGGGAATAGGGCTCTGGACTAAAGTAGTGCACTATATAGGGAATAGGGCTCTGGACTAAAGTAGTGCACTATATAGGGAATAGGGCCCTGTTCTAAAGTAGTGCACTATATAGGGAATCAGGCTCTGGTCAAAAAAAGTGCACTATATAGGGAACAGGGCTCTGGTCAACAGTAGTGTACTATATAGGGAATAGGGCTCTGGTCAACAGTAGTGTACTTTATAGGGAATAGGGCTTTGGTCTAAAGTAGTGTACTATATAGGGAATAGGGCTCTGGTCAACAGTAGTGTACTTTATAGGGAATAGGGCTCTGGTATAAAGTAGTGCACTATATAGGGAATAGGGCTCTGGACTAAAGTAGTGCACTATATAGGGAATAGGGCTCTGGACTAAAGTAGTGCACTATATAGGGAATAGGGCTCTGGACTAAAGTAGTGCACTATATAGGGAATAGGGCTCTGGACTAAAGTAGTGCACTATATAGGGAATAGGGCTCTGGACTAAAGTAGTGCACTATATAGGGAATAGGGTTCTGGACAAAAGTAGTGCACTATATAGGGAATAGGGCTCTGGTCTAAAGTAGTGCACTATATAGGGAATAGGGCTCTGGACTAAAGTAGTGTACTATATCAGGAATAGGATGCCATTTGGGACAAGGTAGGTCAAGGCCAGGATGTCCTTGTGTTACATCCTTATTTTACAAAAATCTACTGAAAGATCCTGTCTTTCTTTTTTCATTCTCATGGATCTATAGAAATACAATCTATAGAAATACTATCTATAGAAGTACGATCTATAGAAATACGTTCTATAGAAATACCGATCTATAGAAATACGATCTATAGAAATACAATCTATAGAAATACTATCTATAGAAGTACGATCTATAGAAATACGTTCTATAGAAATACCGATCTATAGAAATACGATCTATAGAAATACAATCTATAGAAATATGAATCATTGACTTGAATGGGAAGAAACATTCTATAGATTATATTTCTATGGTGAGCTCCCTTTTTTAAAATTTACCTCCCTTCTACTCTCCTAGAAGGGTTGTAATCCTCCGATCAGACCAAGGCCTGGGTAGTATCCTCCTATCAGACCAAGGCCAGGGTAGTATCCTCCGATCAGACCAAGGCCTGGGTAGTATCCTCCTATCAGACCAAGGCCTGGGTAGTATCCTCCTATCAGACCAAGGCCAGGGTAGTATCCTCCGATCAGACCAAGGCCTGGGTAGTATCCTCCTATCAGACCAAGGCCAGGGTAGAATCAAATGGAAAGGTACTCAACGTTCTGGTGTTGCCGTTGCAAAGAACAGTAAATATTACGCTCACAAACATTTTGAGAGGAATAGATACATTTGCAACTGTGTGCTCTAATGAATACACCTGTGTGCTCTGCAACTCTCGACACATGTTA
>NW_026280137.1:0-5677 GCF_023373465.1 Oncorhynchus keta | reverse complement strand
GTGTGGGTTACCGTGTGTGTGTGTGTGGGTTACCGTGTGTGTGTGTGTGGGTTACCGTGTGTGTGTGTGTGTGTGGGGGGGTTACCGTGTGTGTGTGTGGGTTACCGTGTGGGTTACCGTGTGTGTGTGTGTGTGACCGTGTGTGGGTTACAGTGTGTGTGTGTGTGTGTGTGGGTTACCGTGTGTGTGTTACCGTGTGTGTGTGTGTGGTTACCGTGTGTGTGTGTGTGTGTGTGTGTGTGTGTGTGTGTGTGTGTGTGTGTGTGTGTGTGTGTGTGTGTGTGTGTGTGTGGTTACCTGGTCATCTCTCCCCCTCCTCCCAGCCATGTCCATCCCCAGTAGGGCCTGGCTCCTGTGTGTGTGTGTGTGTGGGTTACCGTGTGTGTGTGTGTGGGTACACCGTGTGTGTGTGTGGGTTACCGTGTGTGTGTGTGGGGAAGCACCGTGTGTGTGTGTGTGTGTGTGGGGGTTACCGTGTGTGTGTGTGTGGGTTACCGTGTGTGTGTGTGTGTGGGTTACCGTGTGTGTGGGTTACCGTGTGTGTGTGTGTGTGTGTGTGTGTATGTGTGTGTGTGTTGTTACCGTGTGTGTGTGTGTGGGTTACCGTGTGTGTGTGTGTGTGTGTGTGTGTGTGTGTGTTACCGTGTGTGTGTGTTACCGTGCGCGTGGGTGTGCGTGTGGGTGTGTGTGTGTGTGTGTGTGTGTGTGTGTGTTGTGACGGCCCTGAATTTTCTGAACCGTCTCAGTGCAGCTCCTTCCAATAGGGCGCTTTCCCTTTAATTCCCAATTAAATAGCCAGCATCAAGTCAAAACCGTTACATAAAAAATGGCACCCCAGATGGGACAGCTCAACATTGAGAACTAACCAAAGCAAATATTTTGTGTGGAATTAAAACAATGGATTCACCCCAAGATAATGTGCTCATCCATGTCATACCTGTCAATGGGAATACACAGGGCCATTCTGACCATCAAGCTGACAATACAAATCATAATGTGAATGGAGATAATGGAGTTGATTTGGGCCAGAGCCCTGGGAATCTGAATGCTCGGCCTGAGCCACAGGCCACAGGAGGTCTAACCAGTTACTCACTTATTGACATGGATCTGTGTGGAAGTACTGAGCTAGTCCTCCCTCTGACACCCAACCTTCCTCCATTGTCTGGTTTATCTCCAGAGGTTGTAGTCTTACAACTTCAAGGTGACATCCTTGATATTCGTCGGACTCAACAACATCTCCAAACTCTTATCCACCATAAATTCAAATGTCTGAGGAAGAGCAACAACAGAGTGCCATGGAATTCAGAAACTCACTGAGCACTCTAACCCACACGCTGACAGAGCTCAGTGAGTGGAAGACGGGAAATGACTGGTGCCATGGACAGGCAGTTTGACTACCAACGAAACCAACTCACTGCCACTCTCCAATGGCGCCTGCAACATCACCACACTGAGGTCCTCAAGGACGTTAATTCTGTTTTTCTCCCATGGTTAACACTGTAGACCACTTGCAGACAGAGCTCTCTAATTGTGTTAAAATGTTGGATGACGTGTCTGTGGACATGGCCTCCATTAGGCACAACTCCTTACACAGAGTTTCCCTGGTGTCCACTTCAGTTCAGACCACTGAGGGCCAAGCTGGCACCTCTGAACAGCCAAGACCAGGCCATGCTGCAGCCACCCCTTGCAGGATGCAATCCACCATGCATCCTGGTGTTCATTTTCATTGTCCGATAACGCCCTCCCCCTCTACTTCCTCAATCCCTCCTAGCTCGTTTGTTCATGGTGATTTGAGTAGACGTCATGTGGGGCGTGCCCATTAAATTGCAATTTCCCACCTTTGGGAAAAAAAGATGACAGTCTGATCCGCTAATGTATCTAGAAAGATGTCGTGACTTTCTTGCCCTCAATCCCCCTGGCTGACGAAGAACTCCTTGCCACATTGAGGAATGTGTTGCATGGAACAGCTCGAGACTGGTGGGATGTGGCACGTCTCACCACTACCTCCTGGGCTGACTTTGAGGCCAAGTTTTCCTCTGCATTTCTATCTGAGGACTACACAGATGAATTGGCAGACAGAGTCAGAAATCGAGTACAAGGAGAGAAAGAGAGTATCCGTGACTTTGCATACGGTTACCACTCCCTGTGCAGAAGGTGGAAACCTGGCATTGAGGAGGAAGAGGTCATTAAATTGATCTTGAAGAACATCAACCCACTACTAGCCAGTCAACTCCGAGAACGAGTCACCACTGTCGATGGACTGGTTCGCTTGGGACAGCAGTTTGAGAAGGACAGAGAATGCCAACAGCAATATGACCAGAGAAAGAAACAGACACCCAAACAGTTACCCAAGACAGACCATCAACAACAGCCAGAGTCTCCAGCCAAGACCCCTCTCATGTTTTGTTGGAGATGTAGCCAAAAGGGACATTCTTCAGCTACATGTCCAAGACCGTATCAAGTAAACCCTTCCAGAAACCACAAATCACAACAGGCCAACACACCTAACTCTCTTCGCAGCAATGACCATCCTTCTCTGGGTGCTTTAACCAGAGCTGAAACCCCAAGAGTCACTGCCTATGTCCCCCCCCATCGACATCCCCTTCCTTTCAGTTAATACCGCACCAACTGGTGTTACCCCTGTCCATAGGCCCATGGACAGGAAGAGCCATCTTGGATACCGGGTCATCCTACACACTGCTCAATGAGAAACTGTGGAAGGAGGTTAACGTCCACAATACAACTTGAAGCCGTGGACAGAAGGTCCACTCTATCTGGCTGATGGTGAGGCTAGACGACCACTTGGATGGAGTGAGGTAGAGTTCCGCCTGTGTAACCGCTCCTATATGATTCCTTCTGTTATCCTACAAACCAGGAACCTTGCTTTTCCTGTCGTGTTGGGAATTGATTTCATGTACTTCAGTGGTGTCCAGATTGATATCGCACACAATTGCTACTGGTTTCCATACAATCCGAGCGAGAAGCATTTCTTCCAATCAGAAGCTATGAAGTTACATGATTGGGGTTCAAATGTGGCAGTCTTCTCTGCCATTGCTCAGTACCACTAACCCTCGATAATCCTTCTGACGATCTCCTTTTACAGGCTGTGAGAAGAGCTCAGCTGGAACAGCCAGAGGAGTTAAGGCTGTTGGAACAGCTGCAGAATAATGCTGATGTATGTACTTCAAAGCTGGGACGCACCAGGCTCCTGAAGCACAAAATATTCCTTACACAGGAAATGCCGATCAAGCAAAAGCCATATCGTTTGTCCCCAGCGAAGCTAATCATCCAAAAGGGACTCATAAATGATATGTTAACACAAGATATAATAGAACGTTCCTCCTCTCCCTGGGCTGCTCCTGTTGTCCTCATCCCAAAAAAGACTGGTGGTCTTAGATTTTGTGTGGACTATAGGAAGACCAACAATGTTTCCCAGACTGATGCCTATCCTCTTCCCACCATCCATGAGATCCTGGAGTCATTGTCTGGCGCTGTTGTGTTCACTACCCTTGACCTCAATAGTGGTTATTGGCAGGTTGAGATGGACCAGGAAAGCAAGGACAAGACTGCGTTTGTCTGTGCCGAGGGCTTGTTTTCCTTTAAGGTGATGCCCTTTGGATTAAAGAATGCCCCTGCCACTTTCCAAAGACTCATGGAGATTGCGTTAGGTGAGCTCAAAGGGAAGATCTGTTTCGTCTACCTGGACGATATAATTATCTACTCTCAGAACAGAAAAGACACTTTCAAGATCTTCAAGCAGTGTTGGACAAGCTAAGAGAAGCTGGTCTGACCTTAAATATGAAGAAGAGCAACTTCTGCCAAACCTCCCTGAAGTTCCTTGGCCATATTGTGTCTTTCGACGGCATTCATGTGGATCCTGAAAAGACAAAGGCTGTACAAGACTTCCCTGTGCCAACCACACTCAAGGCCCTTCAACGGTTCCTTGGTATGGCTGGATGGTACCATCGGTTTGTGTCGAACTTCTCCCAGGTGGCAGAACCCCTCAACGATGAAGCGAAAAGGAGCGAAATTCCAATGGACGGCAGAGTGCCAGACTTCCTTTGAAACCCTGAAACGACATCTGCGTCACACCTCCCATTTTAGGTCATCCCAACTTTGATTGCCCTTTTTGTTGTTTACACTGATGCAAGTGATGTTGGACTTGGTGCTGTCTAGTCCAACAGACTGGACTGGGCACTGAAGAAGTGCTAGCGTTCGCCAGTCGGACATTGAATGGAGCAGAACGGAACTACTCCACAACAGAGCAAGAGTGCCTTGCAGTGGTCTGGGCTTTGGAAAAGTGGAGGTACTACTTGGAGGGAAGACACTTCACTGTGGTCACTGACCATTCCTCCCTTGTGTGGGTGTTCAAGACCAACAAACCAAGCACCAGACTCATAAGATGGGCTCTACGGTTGCAAGAGTTCACATTTGCAGTGGAATACAGGAAAGGAAAATACAACACTGTTCCAGATGCCTTGTCCAGAGCTCCTACTTGTGATAACGGTGGCCCTGATCTTACATGTGCTACTGTCCTGTCAAGCAGTCGAGACTCGCCCAAACGGACTTTCCCATCTCTGATGAGGCCATATGGAAAGCTCAACAGGATGATCCAGAAGTACAGGCTTTGTACCAGACTATCCTGGAAGATGGAGAAAAGATGGTCAATCCTACCACAAAGCTGACCATCATTGAAGATAAAGTCTACCGAGTCGTACAACTACCTCACAGAACACTCTACCAAATGTACATACCGGACACTCTACGCCTACAACTGCTTCAACATTTCCATGAAGACCCATTAGCTGGTCATTTGGGCAGGTTCAAAACCTACAAGCGGTTGCAAGCGTTACTCTACTGGCCACATCTGGCATGGATGTGAAGTCACACATCCGAAACTGTCAGGTTTGTCAAATGTACAAACCAGAAGGTAGAAAGCCTGCTGGCAAGTTGCAGCAACGGTGGTTACCGACCTTGGGAAATGTTAGGAGTGGATTTGATGGGTCCATTTCCGGCTCAATCAGGAATGTGTACATACTTGTTTTTGTTGATTACTATTCAAGTGGGTGGAACTCTTTTCCTCGTCAGGCCACAGCAAGGACCGTCTCTAACATCCCACTTACGAAGATCTGGCTTCGCTGGGGAGTGCCTGATTACATCCTGTCTGATCGAGGTTTAATTTGTCTCTGATCTCTTTGAGGAGACCTGCCAAAGATGGAACCTGAGGCAGAAGTTGACCACGGCCTATCACCCACAGACCAATCTCACTGAGAGAGTAAATCGAACCTTGAAGACAATGATTGCTTCCTATGTAGGGACCCAGCACAAACACTGGGACAAGCACCTTCACGAGTTTCGATTTGCCCTGAATTCTGCTGTGCAAGAGTCCACTGGAGTCACACCTGCAGAGCTGAACCTAAGTCGTCCTCTCCGAGGACCCTTGGATATGGTGCTACAGCCCCAGCAGCTTACTCCAGACGCTGCTTGCTATGACCAGGTAGGCCATCTCCATGACTTGAGAGCTCTTGTCTCAAAGAACATGATCCAGGCTCGACTCAAGCAGAAGAGAAATTATGATAAGAACAGACGAGACATGCAGTTCCAGCTTCGTGATCGGGTGTGGCTTCGCTCTCATCCTTACTCGAAAGCTGAACAATTCTTCTCGGCCAAGCTCGCT
>NW_026280136.1:0-5187 GCF_023373465.1 Oncorhynchus keta | reverse complement strand
GCGTATACAATGCAGTATACAGTGCATTCAGAAAGTATTCAGACCCCTTGACTTCTTCCATTTTTTGTTACGTTACAGCCTTATTCTAAAATGGATGAAATTATTTTATTTCCTCATCAATATACACACAATACCCCATAATTGACAAAGAGAAAACAGGATTTTTTGAAATGTTTGTAAATTAATAACAAATAAAAACCTGAAATACCTTTATTTACATAAGTATTCCGACGCTTGCTATGAGATCAAGTTGAGCTCAGGTGCATCCTGTTTCCTGTTTCATACAACTTTGATTGGAGCCCACCAATAAATTCAATTGATTGACATGATTTGAAAGGCACACACCTGTCTACAGGCCAACATCCCACAGTTGGACAGTGCATCAGAGCAAAAACCAAGCCATAAGGTCGAGGGAATTGTACCGTAGGAGCTCCGAGACAGGATTGTGTTGAGGAACAGATCTGGGGAAGGGTACCAAAACATTTCTGCAGCATAGAAGGTCCTCAAAAACACAGTGGTCTCCAATACACTACTCAATAAATTGATGCAGTCTATCACAGTGCCATCCGTTTTGTCACCAAAAGCCCCATATACTACCCACCACTGCGACCTGTATGCCCGCTGGCTGGCCCTCGCTTCATACTCGTCGCCAAACCCACTGGCTCCATGTCATCTACAAGACCCTGCTAGGTAAAGTCCTTATCTCAGCTCGCTGGTCACCATATCAGCACCCACCTGTAGCACACGCTCCAGCAGGTATATCTCTCTGGTCACCCCCAAAACCAATTCTTCCTTTGGCCACCTCTCTTCCAGTTCTCTGCTGCCAATGACTGGAACGAACTACAAAAATCTCTGAAACTGTAAACACATCTCCTCACTAGCTTTAAGCACCAGCTGTCAGAGCAGCCTCACAGATTACTGCACCTGTGCATAGCCCATCTATAATTTAGCCCAAAAACAACTACCTCTTTTCCCCTACTGTATTTATTTATCTATTTATTTAGCTCTTTGCACCCCATTATTTCTATCTCTACTTTGCACATTCTTCCACTGCAAATCTACCATTCCAGTGTTTTACTTGCTATATTGTATTTACTTTGCCACCATGGCCTTTTTGCCTTTACATCCCTTATCTCAACCTCATTTGCTCACATTGTATATAGACTTATTTTTCTACTGTATTATTGACTGTATGTTTGTTTACTCCATGTGTAACTCTGTGTTGTTGCATGTGTCGAACTGCTTTGTTTAATCTGGCTAGGTCGCAATTGTAAATGAGAACTTGTTCTCAACTTGCCTACCTGGTTAAATAAAGGTGAAATTTAAAAAGGGCTTTGGTCAGGAGGTGACCATGAACCCGATGATCACTTTGGAAGAGCTTCAGAGTTCCTCTGTGGAGATGGGAGAACCTTCCAGAAGGACAACCATCTTCGGCAGCATTCCACGAATCAGGCTTTTATGGTAGAGTGGGCTAGACGGAAGCTACTCCTCAGTAAAAGGCAGATGACAGCCCACGGAGGTTACCAAAAAGCATCTAAAGGACTCTCAGACCATGAGAAACAGACCATGAGAAACAATCTTAGTAAGATTGAACTCTTCAGCCACCTGAATGCCAAGCGTCACATCTGGAGGAAGCCTGGCACCATCGCTATGGTGAAGCATGGTGGTGGCAGCATCATGCTGTGGGGATGTTTCAGCAGCAGGGGAGAATTGTCAGGATCAAGGGAAAGATGAATGGGAGCAAAGTACAGAGAGATATTTGATGAAAACCTGCTCAAAGCGCTCAGGACCTAAGACTGTGGTGAAGGTTCACCTTCAACAGGACAACGACCCCAAAAGCACACAGCCAAGAGAACACAGGAGTGGCTTCAGGATAAGTCTCTGAATGCCTTGAGTAGCCCAGCCAGAGCCTGGACTTAAAACCCAATCAAACATCTCTGGAGAGACCTGAAAATAGTGCAGCGATGCTCCCCAGCCAACCTGACAGACCTTGAAAGGATCTGTAAAGGAGAATGGGAGAAACCTACAAATACATGTGTGCCAAACTTGTAGCGTCATACCAAAGAAGACTCTATGCTGTAATCGCTGCCAAAGGTGCTTCAACAAAGGGTCTGAATACTTATATAAATGTCATATTTCAGGTTTTTTTTTATACATTTGCTAAAATGTATAAAAGCCTGTTTTTGCTTTGTCATTATGAGGTATTGTGTGTAGACTAATGAGGGGGAAAACTTTTAATCAATTTTAGAATAAGGCTGTAACGTAACAAAAATGTGGAAACGGCAAGAGGTCTGAATGCTTTAGAATGCACTGTGACTGTTGAAAGTTGATACTGTGAGAGACAGTCAAGAAATAGAGCAAAGAGCGGCATTAAAAAAATCCACTTTTTTTCTCCCCAGTTTCGTGGTATCCAAATGGTAGTTACAGTCTCGTCGCTGCAACTCCCCCGTGCGGGACTCGGGAAGGTGAAGGCCGTGAATCCTCCGAACACAACCCAGCCAAGCCGCACTACTTCTTGACAAAATGCCCACTTAACGCGGAAGCACCAGTAGTCGGAGGAAACACTGCACACCTGGCGACCGTGTCAGCGTGCACTGCGCCTGGCCCGCCACAGGAGTCGTAGTGCACAATGGGACAAGGATCTCCCTGCCCGGCCAAACCTCCCTAACCCGAACGACGATGGGCCAATTGGCACAACATGGGTCTCCCGGTCGTGGCTGGCTGGCGACAGAGCCTGGACTTGAACCCAAAATCTCTTGTGGCACAGCTAGCACTGCGATGCCGTACCTTAGACCACTGCGACACTTTCGGGATGTCCTCGAGCTGCCTGTTTTTATGAGTGAGTTCAGGTTTTAAGTTCTTACCAACACCAGGGGCGCAACGTTCACTGGGACAGGACCTCCCCATATTCTAAAATTGCCTTTTGTCCCCACAATCGGCCCCTGTTGTGCTTCAGACCATGCAGACACCTCAGAGCAGTTGCGTAGGGCTGTTTTACGGTTTTATACGGCTGGTTAGGACCATACAGACACCATAGATCGTGCGGACAGGCTGGCTGGGTGAAGGCAATGCTTTTAAAAGGCTGGTGTATAGGACCAGCATGGAGAGATGAACAGAGGCAGCCGCTGTCTCTGTCTCTGTGTGTTGCACTTTTTCTCAGAGTTGTAAAAGCAAGCAGAGCAGAAACTGGATACTCTTTAGTTGACAGATCTAGCTAGCAAGGTAACTGCTGTTTGACAGAAAAAAGTGTTTATTCCCACTGCTGAGCTAGTAGTGTAACTGATATGTTACGTTAGCTAATGTTTCATCCCCTCTCCACTGAAGTGAATTAACCACTAGTAGCTAGTTTAGTTTGCTAGGTAGTAGCTACCACAGCCAGATCAGGTCTAGCTAGCCTCTAGCTATCTGTCGGGTGGCAGTATCTAACAGCTCTTGTGTGTGTATGGAGATGTTTTGTAGCCTTTGTTTTGTCCTGTTTCAACAGAAGTAAATTTGCCGATGTACCATTAGCTAGAGCTAATGGTAGCTCACTATCTTTTAGCTATGAATTTTTCCTCAATCATACTAGACCTGAAACAAACAATGAAATCAGCAGCCAAACTATTTAACACCAATTCTGATGTTTTTTTTCAGTGCAATGTGAGTTTTTATTAGTCAGTATAGCAATGTAACATTGTTGATCTTCAGTTGTCCTAGCTAATTCCTTACTTTTTCAAACTGACATGGGATAAACAGCTCTACAGGCGTCACTGTCATGGTGCACAGTCAGTACACAACACTATGCTCATCATGTCTTAGCAGGATCAGATGGTGACGGGTGTTCCAGCAGGGTCAGACAGCCAGGGAAGACCAGACTAAGGAGTTTAGGTGAATTTTGCAGTACATTATAACAATCAGTGGATGGATCAACTTCAAGATGGATACAAAGTTCCATCTTGGGTTGATGGGCAGCTAGTCGAGGATCTGTATCAATGGTAACTTCAATGATTGATCTTGGATAATATAATGTATAAATGTACACCAAGGTAATGCTTTGGCATGCCTCATCTGAGCAGGATCGGATGGTGACAGGGGTCTCATCGGGGACAGGCAGCCAGGAAACCTTTGCAAATGCAACACTTTATTCTCTCTGTGCACTAAACACTGGACAAGCAAGACGTTTCCAAGATTGAAACTATTTTAAGGCAGTCTGACAAACCTCGAAGTTGACTTTCAAATTGTATCAAGGGCTGATAGAGGCTTTTCCTGATGACACAAAACATGTCAAACAAAAATGTGTGGAAGATGCTATTGATGAATGGATATATGTTAGAATGCCCAGTCATGTTCATATAATCTCAGACATAAATTACTGCGGTTTAAGACCATCCATAGAACTAACTATATACCAGTTAAACTGAATATCATGTGTAACAGTTTAGCTTCTGTCCTCTCCTCGCTCAAACCAGAGACCCTCTGCACACATCAACAACTGACACCCACGAAGCATCGTTACCCATCGCGCCACAAAAGCCACGGGGAACAACTACTTCAAGGTCTCAGAGCGAGTGACGTCACCATTGAAACGCTATTAGCGCGCACCACCGCTAACTAGCTAGCCATTTCACATCGGTAACACATGCACTCAGAAATGTAATTATTCTTCTGGAGGTGTAAAACAAAAGGGGACATATTTGTATATGTTATTTTATATTTTTTGTTATTTAACTAGTAAAGTCGGTTAAGAAGAAATTCTTATTTACATTGACAGCCTAGGAACAGTGGTTAACTGTCTTGTTCAGAGGCAGAACAACATATTTTTACCTGTCAGCTTGGGATTCAATCGAGCAACCTCTACGCTTACTGGCTGAATGCTCTGTAACCACTAGGCTACCTTGTGGTCTTGTGAATTCTGGCTGAATTCTGGCAAAGAGTATGTTCTGTCATCTCTGCATGTCTACAGATTCTGCCTGTTTTTGCTTTGCTTGAAATGTTGATAATGAGACTGTTATCAGTAGAAAATGTGTAATTTAGCATTTGTAGTGGCTAAGAAATGTACTGTCATTAATTGGAAGGTTGGTTATCCTCCCATAATGGATGGCTGAAATGTCAAATTATGTATCACTAGATTTGATTTATTACAAGATTAGGAAATACTGTACCAACTTCCATAAGGTCTGGGTGGAATACTGTACGACAAAAAGAGTC
>NW_026280135.1:0-7500 GCF_023373465.1 Oncorhynchus keta | reverse complement strand
TAAAGCTGTGATAATTGGCTAAATGCTGTCTGGTAAAGCTGTGATAATTGGCTAAATGCTGTCTGTTAAGGCTGTGATAATTGGCTCAATTCTGTCTGGTAAAACTGTGATAATTGGCTAAATGCTGTCTGGTAAAGCTGTGAGAATTGGCTAAATGCTGTCTGGTAAAGCTGTGATAATTGGCTAAATGCTGTCTGGTAAAGCTGTGATAATTGGACAAATTCTGTCTGAAACATGAATGTGTTGAAAATTCCAGATTGTTTGCATTGTCCAATTACACACAGCTCTGATGCAAACACTTACCCCACCAGATATACCACCAGGGGTCTTTTCACAGTCCCCAAATCCAGAACAAATTCAAGAAAGCATACAGTATTATACAGTGCTATTATCCCATGGAACTCCGTAGAATCTCATATTGCTCAAATAAAATGCAAAGCAACACCTCACAACACCTCACCTCACAACATCTCACAACACCTCACAACACCTCACAACACCTCACAACACCTCACAACACCTCACAACACCTCACCTCACAACACCTCACCTCACAACACCTCACAACATCTCACAACTCCTCACCTCACAACACCTCATAACACCTCACCTCACAACACCTCACAACACCTCACCTCAAAACACCTCACCTCACAACACCTCACAACACCTCACCTCACAACACCTCACAACACCTCACCTCACAATACCTCACCTCACAACACTTCACCTCACAACACCTCACAACATCTCACCTCACCTCACCTCACAATACTTCACAATACTTCACAACACCTCACAACACCTCACAACACCTCACCCTCACAACACCTCACCTCACCTCACCTCACATCACCTCACATCACCTCACATCACCTCACAACACCTCACCTCACATCACCTCACAACACCTCACAACACCTCACAACACCTCACATCACCTCACAACACCCCACAACACCTCACAACACCTCACAACACCTCACAACACCTCACAACACCTCACAACACCTCACCTCACCTCACAACACCTCACAACACCTCACAACACCTTACAACACCTCACCTCACATCACCTCACAACACCTCACAACACCTCACAACACCTCACATCACCTCACAACACCCCACCTCACAACACCTCACATCACCTCACAACACCTCACAACACCTCACAACACCTTCACAACACCTCACAACACCGCACAACACCTCACAACACCTCACAATACCTCACAACACCTCACAACACCACACAACACCTCACATCACCTCACAATACCTCACAACACCTCACAATACCTCACAATACCTCACAACACCTCACAATACCTCACAACACCTCACAACACCTCACAACACCTCACATCACCTCACAACACCTCACAATACCTCACAATACCTCACAATACCTCACAATACCTCACATCACCTCACAACACCTCACAACACCGCCGCTCTTCTATTTCACCCAGATACTTTGTGTGTGTTACCATGTTACACTCAAAACATTTGGGCGTCAACAAGGGTTCTTCTAAGATCCTCAGGGGTTATTTGAAGATCCTCAGGGGTTCTTCTAAGATCCTCAGGGGTTCTTCTAAGATCCTCAGGGGTTCTTCTAAGATCCTCAGGGGTTCTTCTAAGATCCTCAGGGGTTCTTCTAAGATCCTCAGGGGTTCTTCTAAGATCCCCAGGTGTTCTTCTAAGATCATCAGGTGTTCTTCTAAGATCCTCAGGGGTTCTTCTAAGATCCTCAGGTGTTCTTCTAAGATCCTCAGGTGTTCTTCTAAGATCCTCAGGGGTTCTTCTAAGATCCTCAGGGGTTCTTGGCACTGAAAACGGCCGCCAAAAGGTTTTTCCAAGAACCCCGTAGTAGGTGGAGGTTCATCGAGGAACCTTTTTAGTAGGTGTTGGGGGTGTTCTTGCAGGAACCTAACCTGCCCCAAACCCGAAACATGTGGATATGTAAGGACAGCAGGTGCAGGCACTTTACTGGAACATCTCGTCAATTTAAGGTAAGGTTTGTGTTCCCTTGTATGATCTAAATTGATGTTGTTTTATGGTGAAACCATCTATCTTTTTATATTTGTGCAAATAATTCTAAAATAGAAAATGGACACACAATTCAATGGATATCAATCAATCAAGAGGTAAGAAAAGGTCATGTGCTATAATCAATCAAGAGGTAAGAAAAGGTCATATGCTATAATCAATCAAGAGGTAAGAAAAGGTCATATGCTATAATCAATCAAGAGGTAAGAAAAGGTCATATGCTATAATCAATCAAGAGGTAAGAAAAGGTCATATGCTATAATCAATCAAGAGGTAAGAAAAGGTCATATGCTATAATCAATCAAGAGGTAAGAAAAGGTCATATGCTATAATCAATCAAGAGGTAAGAAAAGGTCATATGCTATAATCAATCAAGAGGTAAGAAAAGGTCATATGCTATAATCAATCAAGAGGTAAGAAAAGGTCATATGCTATAATCAATCAAGAGGTAAGAAAAGGTCATATGCTATAATCAATCAAGAGGTAAGAAAAGGTCATATGCTATAATCAATCAAGAGGTAAGAAAAGGTCATATGCTATAATCAATCAAGAGGTAAGAAAAGGTCATATGCTATAATCAATCAAGAGGTAAGAAAAGGTCATATGCTATAATCAATCAAGAGGTAAGAAAAGGTCATATGCTATAAAAAATCAAGAGGTAAGAAAAGGTAATATGCTATAATAATCAAGAGGTAAGAAAGGTCATATGCTATAATCAATCAAGAGGTAAGAAAAGGTCATATGCTATAATCAATCAAGAGGTAAGAAAAGGTCATATGCTATAATCAATCAAGAGGTAAGAAAAGGTCATATGCTATAATCAATCAAGAGGTAAGAAAAGGTCATATGCTATAATCAATCAAGAGGTAAGAAAAGGTCATATGCTATAATCAATCAAGAGGTAAGAAAAGGTCATATGCTATAATCAATCAAGAGGTAAGAAAAGGTCATATGCTATAATCAATCAAGAGGTAAGAAAAGGTCATATGCTATAATCAATCAAGAGGTAAGAAAATGTCATATGCTATAATCAATCAAGAGGTAAGAAAAGGTAATATGCTGTAATCAATCAAGAGGTAAGAAAAGGTCATATGCTATAATCAATCAAGAGGTAAGAAAAGGTCATATGCTATAATCAATCAAGAGGTAAGAAAAGGTCATATGCTATAATCAATCAAGAGGTAAGAAAAGGTCATATGCTATAATCAATCAAGAGGTAAGAAAAGGTCATATGCTATAATCAATCAAGAGGTAAGAAAAGGTCATATGCTATAATCAATCAAGAGGTAAGAAAAGGTCATATGCTATAATCAATCAAGAGGTAAGAAAAGGTCATATGCTATAATCAATCAAGAGGTAAGAAAAGGTCATATGCTATAATCAATCAAGAGGTAAGAAAAGGTCATATGCTATAAAAAATCAAGAGGTAAGAAAAAGTTAATATGCTATAATACATCAAGAGGTAAGACAAGGTCATATGCTATAATCAATCAAGAGGTAAGAAAAGGTCATATGCTATAATCAATCAAGAGGTAAGAAAAGGTCATATGCTATAATCAATCAAGAGGTAAGAAAAGGTCATATGCTATAATCAATCAAGAGGTAAGAAAAGGTCATATGCTATAATCAATCAAGAGGTAAGAAAAGGTCATATGCTATAATCAATCAAGAGGTAAGAAAAGGTCATATGCTATAATCAATCAAGAGGTAAGAAAAGGTCATATGCTATAATCAATCAAGAGGTAAGAAAAGGTCATATGCTATAATCAATCAAGAGGTAAGAAAAGGTAATATGCTATAATCAATCAAGAGGTAAGAAAAGGTCATATGCTATAATCAATCAAGAGGTAAGAAAAGGTCATATGCTATAATCAATCAAGAGGTAAGAAAAGCTAGCTAGCTAACAACAACCCGGTCGCATTCCGCTTCGCTCCACAGGTAGTATCACATTTTCATTTCATTACAGCACAACGGTTTGATTCGCTTGATCGTAGCTAGCTACATAGCTAGCTACATAGCCGTCCTTGTATCAAAGATAATTGTGTAGTCTAGAGCGATGTTCTAGGTCAGCTAGCCAGCTATTGTCGTTCTTTTAACGCAACGTAACGTAATCAACACTGCTAGCTAGCCAGCTAGCCCCCGAATAGTAGCACTGTAGAAACTATTACACTCAACGGAATGACTTGATTAGTGTAGTGTCAACAACGCAGCCACTGCCAGCTAGCCTACTTCAGCAGTACTGTATCATTTTAATCATTTTAGTCAACAAGATTCTTGCTACGTGCTTAACTTTCTGAACATTCGAGACGTGTAGTCCACTTGCCGTACCAATCTCCTTGCATTAGCGTAGCCTCTTCTGTAGCCTGTCAACTATGTGTCTGTCTATCCCTGTTCTCTCCTCTCTGCACAGACCATACAAACGCTCCACACCGCGTGGCCGCAGCCACCCTAATCTGGTGGTCCCAGCGCGCACGACCCACGGGAGTTCCAGGTCTCCGGTAGCTCTGGAACTGCCGATCTGCGGCCAACAAGGCAGAGTTCATCTCAGCCTATGCCTCCCTCCAATCCCTCGACTTCTGGCACTGACGGAAACATGGATCACCACAGATAACACTGCTACTCCTACTGCTCTCCCGTCCGCCCACGTGTTCTCGCACACCCCGAGAGCTTCTGGGTCAGCGGGTGGTGGCACCGGGATCCTCATCTCTCCCAAGTGGTCATTCTCTCTTTCTCCCCTTACCCATCTGTCTATCGCCCTTTGAATTCCATGCTGTCACAGTTACCAGCCCTTTCAAGCTTAACATCCTTATCATTTATCGCCTTCCAGGTTCCCGAGAGTCATCAATGAGCTTGATGCCTTGATAAGCTCCTTTCCTGAGGACGGCTCACCTCTCACAGTTCTGGGCGACTTTAACCTCCCCACGTCTACCTTTGACTAATTCCTCTCTGCCTCCTTCTTTCCACTCCTCTCCTCTTTGACCTCACCCTCTCACCTTCCCCCCTACTCACAAGGCAGGCAATACGCCTGACCTCATCTTTACTAGATGCTGTTCTTCCACTAACCCCATTGCAACTCCCTCCAAGTCTCCGACCACTACCTTGTATCCCTTCCTCTCGCTCTCATCCAACACTTCCCACACTGCCCCTACTCAGATGGTATCGCGCCCGTCCCAACCTTTGCTCTCTCTCCCCGCTACTCTCTCCTCTTCCATCCTATCATCTCTTCCCTCTGCTCAAACCTTCTCCAACCTATCTCCTGATTCTGCCTCCTCAACCCTCCTCTCTCTCCTTTCTGCATCCTTTGACTCTCTATGTCCCCTATCCTCCAGGCCGGCTCGGTCCTCCCTCCCGCTCCGTGGCTCGACGACTCATTGCGAGCTCACACTCAACAGGGCTCCGGCAGCCGAGCGGAAATGGAGGAAAAATCCCGCCTCCCTGCGGACCTGGCATCCTTTCACTCCTCCTCTCTACATTTTCCTCCTCTGTCTCTGCTGCTAAAGCCACTTTCTACCACTCTAAATTCCAAGCATCTGCCTCTAACCCTAGGAAGCTCTTTTGCCACCTCCTCCCTCCTGAATCCTCCTCCCCCCTCCTCCCTCTCTGCAGATGACTTCGTCAACCATTTTGAAAAGAAGGTCGACGACACCCGATCCTCGTTTGCTAAGTCAAACGACACCGCTGGTTCTGCTCACACTGCTCCTACCTTGTGCTCTGACCTCTTTCTCCCCTCTCTCTCCAGATGAAATCTTGCGTCTTGTGACGTCGGCACGCCCAACAACCTGCCCGCCTTGACCCTATCCCTCCTCCTCTTCTCCAGACCATTTCCGGAGACCTCCTCCCTTACCTCACCTACCATCAACTCATCCCTGACCGCTGGCTCGCCCCGTCCTCAAGAGAGCGAGAGTTGCACCCCTTCTGGAAAAACCTACACTCGATCCCTCCGATGTCAACAACTACAGACCAGTATCCCTTCTTTCTTTTCTCTCCAAACTCTTGAACGTGCCGTCCTTGGCCAGCTCTACTGCCATTCCTCTCGAATGACCTTTCTTGATCCAAATCAGTCAGGTTTCAAGACTAGTCATTCAACTGAGACTGCTCTTCTGTGTGCATCACGGAGCGCTCCGCACTGCTAAAGCTAACTCTCTCTCCCTCTGCTCTCATCCTTCTAGACCTATCGGCTGCCTTTCGATACTGTGAACCATCAGATCCTCCCTTCCACCCTCCGAGTTGGGCATCTCCGCGCGGCCCACGCTTGATTGCGTCCTACCTGGACAGGTCGCTCCTACCAGGTGGCGTGGGCGAGAATCTGCCTCCTCACCACGCGCTCTCACCACTGGTGTTCCCCAGGGCTCTGTTCCAGGCCCTCCTATTCTTCCTGCTCTTACACCAAGTCACTTTGGCTCTTCTGTCATAACCTCACATGGTCTCTCCTATCATTGCTATGCAGACGACAGAATTAATCTTCTCCTTTCCCCCTTCTGAGTGACCAGGTGGCGAATCGCATCTCTGCATGTCTGGCAGACATATCAGTGTGGATGACAGATCACCACCTCAAGCTGAACCTCGGCAAGACGGAGCTGCTCTTCCTCCCGGGGGGAAGGACTGCCCGTTCCATGATCTCGCCATCACGGCTGGACAACTCCATTGTGTCCTCCTCTGAGCGCTAAGAACCTGGCGTGATCCTGGACAACACCCTGTCGTTCTCAACTAACATCAAGGCTGTGGCCCGTTCCTGTAGGTTCATGCTCTACAACATCCGCAGAGTACGACCCTGCCTCACACAGGAAGCGGCGCAGGTCCTAATCCAAGCACTTGTCATTTCCCGTCTGGATTAGTGCAATCCCGCTGTTGGCTGGGCTCCTGCCTGTGCCATTAAACCCTACAACTCATCAGAACGCCGCAGCCCGTCTGGTGTTCAACCTTCCCAAGTTCTCTCCGCTCACCTCCGCTCCTCCGCTCTTCCACTGGGTTTTCCAGTTGAAGCTCGCATCCGCTAAAGACCATGGTGCTTGCCACGGAGCTGTGAGGGGAATGGCACCTCAGTACCTCCAGGCTCCTGATCAGGCCCCTACACCCAAACAAGGGCACTGCGTTCATCCACCTCTGGCCTGCTCGCCTCCCTACCACTGAGGAAGTACAGTTCCCGCTCAGCCCAGTCAAAATTGTTCGCTGCTCTGGCCCCCAATGGTGGAACAAACTCCTCTCACGACGCCAGGACAGCGGAGTCAATCACCACCTTCTGGAGACACCTGAAACCCCACCTCTTTAAGGAATACCTAGGATAGGATAAGTAATCCTTCTCACTCCCCCCTCTAAAAGATTTAGATGCACTATTGTAAAGTGGCTGTTCCACTGGATGTCATAAGGTAATGCACCAATTTGTAAGCCGCTCTGATAAGAGCGTCTGCTAAATGACTTAAATGTAATGTTAAATGTAAAAGGTCATAT
>NW_026280134.1:0-14410 GCF_023373465.1 Oncorhynchus keta | reverse complement strand
TATGACGTGTTGCTTCCTGTTTGTCTGGAAGTCAGTGATCCATCTTGTAAACCTACTACAGTGTCTTCGGGAAGTATTCACAGCCATCTTGACAGATGCAGCTGGACACGTTCAACTGAGAGAGTTTGTGTTGTAGCAGTTCCGGATGATGGTATTAAATGCAGAGCTGTAGTCCACAAACGATAACCTTGGAAATATGTCTTTGGGTTATGGAGGTGTTTGAAGATGTTGTGCAGATAACGTGACATCAAACACACCCAACACCTTTTGAACAGCAGCAGGTCATACATATCCTGACGTACAGTATGATTGTGTCCCAAATGGCAGCCTATTCCCCACGTAATGCTCTATGGACTCTGGTCAAAAGTAGGGCGCTATGAAAGGAATATGGTGACATGGAAACCTACTACAGTGTCTTCGGGAAGTATTCCACAGCCTGTTGTTCACACATTTTGTTGAGTTACAGCCTGAATTTAAAATTAATTGAATTTAGATGTTTTTGTTTTGTCGCTTGGCCTACGCACAATATCCCATAATGTCAAATAGGAATTATGTTTTTTTTTTTAAATTCGTACTAATTAATCAAAAATGAAAAGCTTAAATGTCTTGAGTCAATGAGTATTCAATCCTTTTGTTATGGCAAGCGTAAATAAGTAAACATTTGCTTAACAAGTCACATAAGAAGTTACATGCACTCTGTGTAATGATAGTGTTTAACCGGATTTTTGAATGACTACTTCATCTCTGTACCCCACACATGAAGTTATCTGTAAGGTCAGTCATCTCTGTACCCCACACATGAAGTTATCTGTAAGGTCTCTCATCTCTGTACCCCACACATGAAGTTATCTGTAAGGTCCCTCATCTCTGTACCCCACACATGAAGTTATCTGTAAGGTCCCTCATCTCTGTACCCCACACATGAAGTTATCTGTAGGTCCTACATCTCTGTACCCCACACATGAAGTTATCTGTAAGGTCCCTCATCTCACAGTACCCCACACATGAAGTTATCTGTAAGGTCCCTCACATCTCTCTGTACCCCACACATGAAGTTATCTGTAAGGTCCTCATCTCTGTACCCCACACATGAAGTTATCTATGGGTCCCTCATCTCTGTTCCCCACACATGAAGTTATCTGTAAGGTCCCTCATCTCTGTACACACATGAAGTTATCTGTAAGGTCCCTCATCTCTGTACCCCACACATGAAGTTGTATAAGGTCCCTCATCTCTGTACCCCACACATGAGGATTATCTGTAAGGTCCCTCATCTCTGTACCCACACATGAAGTTATCTATGGGTCCCTCATCTCTGTACCCCACACATGAGAAGTTATCTGTGAGTCCCTCATCTCTAACCCACACATGAAGTTATCTGTAAGGTCCCTCATCTCTGTACCCCACACATGAAGTTATCTGTAAGGTCCTCATCTCTGTACCCCACACATGAAGTTATCTGTAAGGTCCCTCATCTCTGCCCCCACACATGAAGTTATCTGTGGGTCCCTCATCTCTGTACCCCACATGAAGTTATCTGTAAGGTCCTCATCTCTGTACCCCACACATGAGGGTTATCTGTAAGGTCCCTCATCTCTGTACCCCCACACATGAAGTTATCTGTAAGGTCCCTCATCTCTGTACCCCACACATGAAGTTATCTGTAAGGTCCCTCATCTCTGTTGCCCCACACATGAAGTTATCTGTAAGGTCCTCATCTCTGTACCCCACACATGAAGTTATCTGTAAGGTCCCTCATCTCTGTACCCCACACATGGAGTTATCTGTAAGGTCCTCATCTCTGTACCCCACACATGAAGTTATCTGTAAGGTCCCTCATCTCTGTACCCCACACATGAAGTTATCTGTAAGGTCCCTCATCTCTGTACCCCACACATGAAGTTATCTGTAAGGTCCCTCATCTCTGTACCCCACACATGCCAGAGTTATCTGTGGGTCCCTCATCTCTGTACCCCCATGAAGTTATCTGTATGGTCCCTCATCTCTGTACCCCCACACATGAAGTTATCTGTAAGGTCCCTCATCTCTGTACCCCACACATGAAGTTATCTGTAAGGTCCCTCATCTCTGTACCCCACACATGAAGTTATCTGTAAGGTCCCTCATCTCTGTACCCCCACATGAAGTTATCTGTAAGGTCCCTCATCTCTGTACCCCACACATGAAGTTATCTGTAAGGTCCTCATCTCTGTACCCCACACATGAAGTTATCTGTAAGGTCCCTCATCTCTGTACCCCACACATGAGATTATCTGTACCCTCATCTCTGAACACATGTTATCTGTAAGGTCCCTCATCTCTGTACCCCACACATGAAGTTATCTGTAAGGTCCCTCATCTCTGCCCCACACATATCTGTAAGGTCCCTCATCTCTGTACCTCCCCACATGAAGTTATCTGTAAGGTCCCTCATCTCTCTGTACCCCACACATGAAGTTATCTGTAAGGTCCCTCATCTCTGTACCCCACACATGAAGTTATCTGTAAGGTCCCTCATCTCTGTACCCCACACATGAAGTTATCTGTAAGGTCCCTCATCTCTGTACCCCCACACATGAAGATCTGTAAGGTCCCTCATCTCTGTACCCCACACATGAAGTTATCTGTAAGGTCCCTCATCTCTGTACCCCACACATGAAGTTATCTGTAAGGTCCCTCATCTCTGTACCCCACACATGAAGTTATCTGTAAGGTCCCTCATCTCTGTACCCCACACATGAAGTTATCTGTAAGGTCCCTCATCTCTGTACCCCACACATGAAGTTATCTGTAAGGTCCCTCATCTCTGTACCCCACACATGAAGTTATCTGTAAGGTCCCTCATCTCTGTACCCCACACATGAAGTTATCTGTAAGGTCCCTCATCTCTGTACCCCACACATGAAGTTATCTGTAAGGTCCCTCATCTCTGTACCCCACACATGAAGTTATCTGTAAGGTCCCTCATCTCTGTACCCCACACATGAAGTTATCTGTAAGGTCCCTCATCTCTGTACCCCACACATGAAGTTATCTGTAAGGTCCCTCATCTCTGTACCCCACACATGAAGTTATCTGTAAGGTCCCTCAGTCGAGCAGTGAATTCAACCAGAAACACCAGGGAGGTTTTCCAATGCCTCGCAAAAAGGGCACCCTATTAGATGGGTACATTTAAAAAAAAAAAAAGCAGACATTGAATATTCCTTTGAGCATGGTGAAGTTATTAATTACACTTTAGATGGTGTATCAATACACCCAGTCACTACAAAGATACAGGCATCCTTCCCAACTCAGTTGCCGGAAGGAAATTGCTCAGGATTTCACCATGAGGCCAATGTTGACTTTCAAACAGTTAGAGTTTAAGGAAAACTTTGTGATTTTGAAGCCCTTTATCTACTTCCCCAGGGTCAAAGGAACTCTTGGATACCAGTTTATGTGTCTGTGTCCAGAATGAAGGAAGTTAGAGGTAGTTCCGTGAGCCAATGCTAAATAGCGTTAGCGCAATGACTGGAAGTCTATAGGTATATGCTAGCACTCTTCATATTTTCAAGCATGGTGGTGGCTGCATCATGTTATGGGTATGCTTGTCATCAGCAGAAACGGAATAAAGGTAAGCACAGGCAAAATCCTAGAGGAAAACCTGGTTCAGTCTGCTTTCCAACAGACACTAGGAGAATAATTCACCTTTCAGCAGGACAATAACCTGAAACACAAGGACAAATATACACTGCAGTTGCTTCTCAAGACATCATTGAGTGGCGTAGTTACAGTTTTCACTTAAATCGGCTAGAAAATCTATGGTAAGACTTGAGAATGTCTGTCTAGCAATGATCAACAACTAACTTGACGGAGCTTGAAGAATTTGAAAAATAATAATGTGCAAATATTTTACAATCCAGGTGTCCAAAGATCTTAGAGACTTACCCAGAAAGACAAAGATGATTCAAACATTATTGACCAGGGGGTTGAATACTTATTTGATCAAGATATATTAGTGTTTTATTTTTTTATTTACTAATGTTCAAATCTTTTTTTTTCCACTGACAAGAGTACAGATGAGATTTAATCCCCAGTTTATTCCATTAGATTAGTCTAATAAGTGGGTTATTGCATATTAATAGAGAAGGCTGTTAATATCACAGTAGTACAGTTCATTTTAGAAGAATATGTATTCCTTTATGTCAATGATTTTCTGAGCCTAGATTCAGCCATAATCTAATGAACAGTATCTAGCCACTATAAAGAGAGGGCTGAGGCTATATTATAGAATAATAATCATAATAATATATGCCATTTAGCAGACGCTTTTATCCAAAGCGACTTACAATCATGTGTGCATACATTCTACGTATGGGTGGTCCCGGGAATCGAACCCACTACCCTGGCGTTACAAGCGCCATGCTCTACCAACTGAGCCACAGAAGGACCAGGATCATTACAGTTTGAAATCTCATCTTTCTGCACTTTGGTGCCCTATCTCCTGTGGCTCCGCCTCACCCAGGTAGGTTTGTGTGAATACGAGTGTTGGTGAATAAATCAGAGGAGAGCCCGGAGGGGGAGGAAGGATTGGAGAGGAGGCGGAGGGATGGAGAGAGAGAGACAGAGGCTGAGAGGGAGAGAAGGATGGAGAGGAGGCGGAGGATGGAGAGAGAGAGACAGAGGCTGAGAGGGAGAGAAGGATGGAGACGAGGCGGAGGGATGGAGAGAGAGAGACAGAGCTGAGAGGGAGAGAAGGATGGAGAGGAGGCGGAGGGATGGAGAGAGAGAGAGACAGAGGCTGAGGGGAGGAAGGATTGGAGAGGAGGCGGAGGATGGAGAGAGAGAGACAGAGGCTGAGAGGGAGAGGAAGGATTGGAGAGGAGGCGGAGAGGGATGGAGAGAGAGAGACAGAGGCTGAGAGGGAGAGAAGGATTGGAGAGGAGGCGGAGGGATGGAGAGAGAGAGACAGAGGCTGAGAGGGAGAGAAGGATTGGAGAGGAGGCGGAGGGATGGAGAGAGAGACAGAGGCTGAGAGGGAGAGAAGGATGGAGAGGAGGCGGAGGGATGGAGAGAGAGAGACAGAGGCTGAGAGGGAGAGGAGGATGGAGAGGAGGCGGAGGGATGGAGAGAGAGACAGAGGCTGAGAGGGAGAGAAGGATGGAGAGGAGGCGGAGGGATGGAGAGAGAGAGACAGAGGCTGAGAGGGAGAGAAGGATGAAGAGGAGGCGGAGGGATGGAGAGAGAGACAGAGGCTGAGAGGGAGAGAAGGATTGGAGAGGAGGCGGAGGGATGGAGAGAGAGACAGAGGCTGAGAGGGAGAGAAGGATTGGAGAGGAGGCGGAGGGATGGAGAGAGAGAGACAGAGGCTGAGAGGGAGAGAAGGATGGAGAGGAGGCGGAGGGATGGAGAGAGAGAGACAGAGGCTGAGAGGGAGAGAAGGATTGGAGAGGAGGCGGAGGGATGGAGAGAGAGAGACAGAGGCTGAGAGGGAGAGAAGGATGGAGAGGAGGCGGAGGGATGGAGAGAGAGAGACAGAGGCTGAGAGGGAGAGAAGGATGGAGAGGAGGCGGAGGGGATGGAGAGAGAGAGACAGAGGCTGAGAGGGAGAGAAGGATGGAGAGGAGGCGGAGGGATGGAGAGAGAGAGACAGAGGCTGAGAGGGAGAGAAGGATGGAGAGGAGGCGGAGGATGGAGAGAGACAGAGGCTGAGAGGGGAGAGAAGGATGGAGAGGAGGCGGAGGGATGGAGAGAGAGAGACAGAGGCTGAGAGGAGAGAGAAGGATGGAGAGGAGGCGGAGGGATGGAGAGAGAGAGACAGAGGCTGAGAGGGAGAGAAGGATGGAGAGGAGGCGGAGGGATGGAGAGAGAGGCTGAGAGGAGAGAAGGATGGAGAGGAGGCGGAGGGATGGAGAGAGAGAGACAGAGGCTGAGAGGGAGAGAAGGATGGAGAGGAGGCGGAGGGATGGAGAGAGAGAGACAGAGGCTGAGAGGGAGAGAAGGATGGAGAGGAGGCGGAGGGATGGAGAGAGAGAGACAGAGGCTGAGAGGAGAGAAGGATAGAGAGGAGGTGGAGGGATAGAGAGAGAGAGACAGAGGCTGAGAGGGAGAGAAGGATGGAGAGGAGGCGGAGGGATGGAGAGAGAGAGACAGAGGCTGAGAGGGAGAGAAGGATGGAGAGGAGGCGGAGGGATGGAGAGAGAGAGACAGAGGCTGAGAGGGAGAGAAGGATAGAGAGGAGGCGGAGGGATGGAGAGAGAGAGACAGAGGCTGAGAGGAGAGAAGGATGGAGAGGAGGGCGGAGGGATGGAGAGAGAGACAGAGGCTGAGAGGGAGAGAAGGATGGAGAGGAGGCGGAGGGATGGAGAGAGAGAGACAGAGGCTGAGAGGGAGAGAAGGATAGAGAGCAGAACAGGCTGGAGGAAACAGATATATCCTGGAGCCAGGCCTCTCAGTGGGAGCTGCAGGACAGCCAGCTTTCTTCCTTCTTCCTGTTCTGTATGGTATTGTACCAACTAGAGGCCACACAGAGTTCAGCTACCGCAACATCTCCACCTCTCAGCCTCGGTCTACATACAAACTACTCAAAGAAAGTCTCAACCTTCTCTCTTTCTCTCTCCACTTACTCTCCACTTTCACTTTTTTCTTTCTCATTCTCTCTCTTTTTTTTCTTTCTTTCTTTCTCTTTCTTTCTTTCTTTCTTTCTTTCTTTCTTTCTTTCTTTCTTTCTTTCTCTCAAACCTCTCTCCATAACGCACCCTGTAACATGGTTGTGTTGCAATGCGGAGTCCCTGACCTTGTTGTTCTTTTTCATAACTGTCTTGGTTTGAATTGTGTTTGTTTATTTGGTTGTTCAATGATTCATGTGTGGAGACTAGAGCAACAGCCCCTGTAGGGCTGGATGTAGTAGAGGGTGTTAGCATCTAGGCTTCCTGTAGCTTATGCCTCACAGAAAACACACACACACACACACACACACACACACACACACACACACACACACACACACACACACACACACACACACACACACACACACACACACACACACACACACACACACACACACACACACACACACACACACACACACACACACACACACACACACACACACACACACACACACACTATGGTCTCTCAGCTGAACATAATAAGGCTTAGTGAGAGTTATTTCTCTGCTGGAGTTTCATCAATGGACAGATGCTAATCTCTTCCTCCCTGTCACTGGGTCCTGTTGTTCTTTTCTGACCAGAGAATTATTTTTATTTTTTTGTACCTTTATTTATTAACTAGGCAAGTCAGTTATTTTCATTCCTATTTTCAATGACAGCCTAGGAACAGTGGGTTAATTGCCTGTTCAGGGGCAGAATGACATATTTGTACCTTGTCAGCTCGGGGATTTGAACTTGATTTGAACTTGCAACCTTTCGGTTGCAACCACTAGGCTACCCTGCCGCCAGTACTGTTGCTACCTTGTTTATATGGTGACAATCACAGCACCCCTCTCTTTCTCCTGGTGTTTCTCTCAGCTATTTACATGTTGTGTCAGGATGTTTTGTTTTTGTAGAGGTTTGTTATTAGCCTGGTCCCACGTCTGTTTGTGCTGTAAAGCTAACCGTTCATTGGGACACAAGGTGACACAAACAGATGTGGGACCAGGCTAGAGTTGCGTAGATTCTGTGATAGGGGATGGAAAATGGGGTTCAACTTGTCACATGAAGTCCTGTAATACCTCATGTAAGCTCTCTAATTCTCATTTTGCTATGAAAAGTCTCAAAGGACATTTCAAACATCCTAGATAGTTTGAACTAGATCTGTCCTTACCTTAATGACCTATTCCTCCTGTTCAGGAAGAGGTCTATCCTTAATGATCTAATCCTCCTGTTCAGGAAGAGGTCTATCCTTAATGACTTAAACCTCCTGTTCAGGAAGAGGTCTATCCTTAATGACCTAATCCTCCTGTTCAGGAAGAGGTGTATCCTTAATTACCTAATCCACCTGTTCAGGAAGAGGTCTATCCTTAATGACCTAATCCTCCTGTTCAGGAAGAGGTCTGTCCTTAATGACCTAATCCTCCTGTTCAGGGTGAGGTCTATCCTTAATGACCTAATCCTCCTGTTCAGGAAGAGGTCTGTCCTTAATGACCTATTCCTCCTGTTCAGGGTGAGGTCTATCCTTAATGACCTAATCCTCCTGTTCAGGAAGAGGTCTATCCTTAATGACCTAATCCTCCCTGTTCAGGAAGAGGTCTATCCTTAATGACCTAATCCTCATGTTCAGGAAGAGGTCTATCCTTAATGACTTAATCCTCCTGTTCAGGAAGAGGTCTGTCCTTAATGACCTAATCCTCCTGTTCAGGGTGAGGTCTATCCTTAATGACCTAATCCTCCTGTTCAGGAAGAGGTCTGTCCTTAATGACCTATTCCTCCTGTTCAGAATGAGGTCTATCCCCTAATGACCTATTCCTCCTGTTCAGGAAGAGGTCTATCCTTAATGATCTAATCCTCCTGTTCAGGAAGAGGTCTATCCTTAATGACTTAAACCTCCTGTTCAGGAAGAGGTCTATCCTTAATGACCTAATCCTCCTGTTCAGGAAGAGGTCTATCCTTAATGACTTAATCCTCCTGTTCAGGAAGAGGTCTATCCTTAATGACCTAATCCTCCTGTTCAGGAAGAGGTGTATCCTTAATGACTTAATCCTCCTGTTCAGGAAGAGGTCTATCCTTACCTTAATGACTTAATCCTCCTGTTCAGGAAGAGGTCTGTCCTTACCTTAATGACTTAATCCTCCTGTTCAGGGTGAGGTCTATCCTAATGACCTAATCCTCCTGTTCAGGAAGAGGTCTATCCTTAATGACCTAATCCTCCTGTTCAGGAAGAGGGATCTGTTTCACAGCAGCAGTAGCTGCCGCATACATAACACACTTTTTTGAAGGAGGTGAAACGAGGTTCTGCATATCATGTTTAGTTTCCTGTTTGTTTTTGTTTCCTCCAGATGAGAAAGAGGAGGGTATTCTCGGCAGCATCCTCCTGCCTAGCTTTCGAATATCTATGCTGTCTGTCGACGACCACATCAACAGAAAATATGCCTTCAAGGTCAGTACTCACTTCTTGTTTTCATCCTTTGTCAAACAGTTCTTTTTTTGGGGGCTACAGTAGTTGATGCTTTATATTTGATGTCTGAGATTCCAGAGCTATGAGGAAACAAGTGAGGGATGCATTAGAAGGTAGAAAATGCCAGTTGGTTCGATTTGTCTGGGAGTGGTCCGAGTGAGGGGCCTAATTGGACGAGCCTAATGGGAGGGATATGTAACCTGAAAACTAGCTGTTATTGGCAGGGAGGTTTCAAACTCTTATTTTTATTGGTCTGTTAACTTATACCGCCTGGTGATATTGCCAGGCTAGCCAAAACTCCATCTCACCAAAACGGGCTGCAATTTCAGACTTTTCAAACAGCTCTTACACAAAAATGGCATTATCATACTTTTCACAATATATACTGAGTGACTGAGTGTCCAAAACATTAAGAACACCTTCCTAATATTTAGTTGCACACCCCCCTTTTTGCCTGTAGAACAGTCTTTATTCGGTCCTCCCGAGTGGCCCAGCAGTCTAAGGCACTTGATGCGTCACGACAGAACTATGTTCGATCCCAGGCTGTGTCACAGCCGGCTGTGCCCGGGAGACCCATGAGGCGGTGCACAATTGGCACGGTGTCGTCCGAGTTAGGGGAGGGTTTGGCCGGCCGGAATATCCTTGTCCCATCTCACTCTAGCGACTCCTTGTGGCGGGCTGGGTGTCTGCAAGCTGACTTCAGGTCGCCAGCTGGACAGTTAAGCGAGCAGTGTGTCAAGAAGCAATGCGGCTTGGCAGGGTCGTGTTTCGGAGGATGCATGGCTCTCGACCTTTGCCTCTCCCGAGTCCGTAGGGGAGTTGCAGTGATGGGACAAGACAGTAACTACCAATTGGATACCACGGAATTGGGGAGAAAAGGTGTAGAAATGTTTTGTCAGGGCATGGACTCTACAAGGTGTCGAAAGCGTTCCACAGGGATACTGGCCCATGTTGACTCCAATGCTTCCCGCAGTTGTGTCAAGTTGTCTGGATGTCCTTTGGTTGGTGGAACATTCTTGATACACACAGGAAACCCAGCAGTGTTGCAATTCTTGACACAAACCGGTGGGCCTGGCACCTACGACCATACCCTGTTCAAAGGCACTCGATTATCTGTTAATTAACAAAAACAATGACTGAAGATTCTGGTAACTTTAGTAAATTACCGGTAGTTTTGCAACCTTCGTCTGGGTCAAAGAGAGGAAAAACAAGGCTTGTTTTTGGCATGTACCGCTACTGCTTTAAGCATTGTTAGTAAGCAGCAGAAGCTACAGCATAACGTTTCGCTCCAATAGCCTCTTGAGTCCTGCGGCAAGTTGTATTTCATTTAATGGCGTCTCTCTCAGTGCTGTGGCTTTTTTCTCTGGTCTGGTTCCTTTACAAAGCCAGAGGGAGGGAGAGACGAGGGTTTCGGCTCAGCCCTGCCAAGCAGCACAGCCACACACAGACGCCCAGGAGTCTGCCCAAGCTTGGTCTCTCGAACCAACCACACAGACTCAAGTTTCCATTTCCTCAGAGAGAGAGAAGGGGGCGAGAGCGAGCTGAGGGAGAGGAGGAAGAAACAGAGCTCTGCATGATTCCTGTAGCTCTATCATAATTATAGAAGCATTTCACATAACGCAAAAGGAAATGTAATGAGGATAACTCGGCTGTATGCCAGTCATGTTAAAAGGGTGCAAATTAGATTTTCACAGGTTAAAAAGCTTTTCACACTTGATTTGGCAAATTCCTTCTTCAATTCACATGCGAGGTGAAAACGTTGTTAAAAAGGTGGTGTTAACATGTGAACTTTATATTGGATACATGCGAACATATATATATATATGTATTCACATATAGTAGACACATATAGTGTCTCTTGTGTTTTCATTGTCAATCTGCAAATGACACATGTGAATCTGCAATTGACATGCGAGGTGAAAACACGTTATTCTCCTCACATGTTAAAAGGTAGGTTGCATCAACATCACCACATGTAACATTAGAATATGCATCAAAAGTCTCAGTGCAAAGTTACACCGCTATTATTATTATGATTATTATGATTATAAAAACATATTTTTATCAGACAAACCGGTCCCACTTCAAAGCTAGCTTCTCGTTTTTTGGGCCACAATTGAGTCGTAACCCCATCCCTGTGGGTATTACCGCACTTAGCTACGAATGACGGAAAAGTACTACAACACTCACTTGCTCGACTACCAAACACACAGGAAAAGAGGAGATGCACTTTTAATATGGTTATATGGTTTCTTCTAAGTGCATGTACATAGTCAGTTCACCAGCGTCAACACTTGGTTTGGAATGTAATTACATGTTAGCATGGCTAATAGCTAATGCTAGCCAGCTGGAACTAGCTTGGTAGCACCGGTTCTCATTTTACGTTGAGAAATAGTGCATTCTGGGTAGTTCGAAGATAATCCGGAAATAACTTAATAAATGTGTAAAAACGCTAAAAACATAACTAACTAACTAAACTCATCCTTCCTTCCTTTAAACTCTCCATATTCTCTTGTGGCGAACATGGCAGTTTCCACAAGTCCCTTATTCCTCACTGACTGTTGTTACAAATTAATTTGTGGATGGCAAAGGAATGACTGCCTTTTTGTTTGTCAGGCTCTGGTAAACAGGATATTGGAAAAGATTACTCATTCAATGTGTGTCTTGTCTGTCTCTCTCTGCTGTCTTCCACGCACACACTAACAATGCCTTGGTTTGTCTATTGTGAGCGGATCTTGAGTGAGGAGAATCGGCTGCCAGTTTACCAGTCCAAGTGTTGCACGGTAAGTCCTGATTCCATATTAGTGGCATGCACATCTTATGAGTCATGGGTTTAGATAGCCTACATGGGTGAACGGTGGTGTGGATATCCACAGCCCACTTATTCACACGTTCTTCACCTGCTGTCAGCCAGGATTTTCTCTCCCACAATATTCACCTGCTCAAGCAGGGAGGATGTAAACTAGTCACTGATGCTGTCAAAACTAATGACCAGCGCTCCTTAAGAAGTACATGAAGACGTGTGTGTGTGTGTGTGTGTGTGTGTGTGTGTGTGTGTGTGTGTGTGTGTGTGTGTGTGTGTGTGTGTGTGTGTGTGTGTGTGTGTGTGTGTGTGTGTGTGTGTGTGTGTGTGTATACAGTTGAAGCCGGAAGTTAACATACACCTTAGCCAAATACATTTCAACTCAGTTTTTCACAAATCCTGACATTTAATTCTAGTAAAAATTCTCTGTCTTAGGTCAGTTAGGATCACCACTTTATTTTCAGAATGTGATATGTTATATAATCTATAATCTCTGTAAACAACTGTTGGAAAGATTACTTGTGTCCTGCACAAAGTAGATGTCCTAACTGACTTGCCAAAACTACATTTGTGGAGTGGTTGAAAACAAGTTTTAATGACTCCAACCTAAGTGTATGCAAACTTCCGTCTTCAAGTGAATATTTATATATATACATTGTAGAATATATATATATATATATATATACAATATATATCAAAATATTTATAAATACTGTATATTCGTAAAAATAAAGTAAAACCTCTTAAACAAGTAGGTGTGTCCAAACTTTTGACTGGTACTGTGGGTCTTAACCTTCCTTCAGTGAGGGTGCTATTGTAAGGAGAGGAATTTCCACCCCAGTCCAAACGGACTGATCTGACTACAATGTTGGCTTTCGAAACTCGATGAAGTCAGGCTATCAGACACCACATCCCAGCTGGGACAACTAACCGGGCCGTGCCTTCTCTTTCCTCCAGGTAACCCTCTCTCTTCTCTTGGCAGGCAGGCGACTCATCCCAACATGCGACCTACTACTTCTGCACAGACGCAGCCAAAGACATGGAGTCTTGGATGAAGGTGATGACAGATGCTGCCCTGGTGCACTCTGAGCCTATCAGGAGGTTTGTATTCAATCACTAATCACTCACCAATCAATCTCAATCAATCACTCAATCAATCACTCAATCAATCACTCTCACAATCAATCAATCACTCAATCAATCAATACTCAACTCAATCAATCACTAACCAATCACTCAATCAATCACTCAATCAATCACTCAATCAATCAGTCACTCAATCAATCACTAATCAATCAATCACTCAATCAATCAATCACTTCAATCAATCAATCACTCATTCACTCAATCAATCAATCAAACAGATGTTTTTGTCTTGTTTCATTCACCAAGATGTCTGTAGTACCAAAACAGAGACACTATTTCCCATTCATGTGAGCTGTGATGCGCATATTGTCTTAAAATGCAATTTAGCTCCTGAAGTGGGAGGAATAAATGAATTAGATTTAATGCGAGTGTTTGAACGACGGTAACCTCCTTGATAGAAATATGAAGGAGCTGTTCTGTTTCACCGTTTCACTTCTCTTTTCTCGTTAGTTGTGTGGGCTCTGTTAACGGCGCTCCTCGTGTTGTTTAGGAAACAGTCTCATCGACCTCGGCATATTCCAGTCCTCTAGAGGGCTACGGAAACAGTCTCATCGACCTCGGCATATTCCAGTCCTCTAGAGGGCTACGGAAACAGTCTCATCGACCTCGGCATATTCCAGTCCTCTAGAGGGCTACGGAAACAGTCTCATCGACCTCGGCATATTCCAGTCCTCTAGAGGGCTACGGAAACAGTCTCATCGACCTCGGCATATTCCAGTCCTCTAGAGGGCTACGGAAACAGTCTCATCGACCTCGGCATATTCCAGTCCTCTAGAGGGCTACGGAAACAGTCTCATCGACCTCGGCATATTCCAGTCCTCTAGAGGGCTACGGAAACAGTCTCATCGACCTCGGCATATTCCAGTCCTCTAGAGGGCTACGGAAACAGTCTCATCGACCTCGGCATATTCCAGTCCTCTAGAGGGCTACGGAAACAGTCTCATCGACCTCGGCATATTCCAGTCCTCTAGAGGGCTACGGAAACAGTCTCATCGACCTCGGCATATTCCAGTCCTCTAGAGGGCTACGGAAACAGTCTCATCGACCTCGGCATATTCCAGTCCTCTAGAGGGCTACGGAAACAGTCTCATCGACCTCGGCATATTCCAGTCCTCTAGAGGGCTACGGAAACAGTCTCATCGACCTCGGCATATTCCAGTCCTCTAGAGGGCTACGGAAACAGTCTCATCGACCTCGGCATATTCCAGTCCTCTAGAGGGCTACGGAAACAGTCTCATCGACCTCGGCATATTCCAGTCCTCTAGAGGGCTACGGAAACAGTCTCATCGACCTCGGCATATTCCAGTCCTCTAGAGGGCTACGGAAACAGTCTCATCGACCTCGGCATATTCCAGTCCTCTAGAGGGC
>NW_026280133.1:15000-25424 GCF_023373465.1 Oncorhynchus keta | reverse complement strand
TTACGTATTGCTTCTTCCTTCCGGGTCCACACATCTCAGCTTCTTCTTGTCCTTCCTGGGTCCACATCTCAGCTTTTCTTGTTGCTTCCGGCTGCAATCTAGAATGATGAAAACACTCAGAAATGTTACTACATCTCTACCTACTCACATATAGTTACAGCAGGCCAAGGGAGGAGAGTCAGACACACACACACACATGCAACATCATCACTCACATTTACTTCTGGTGTTGGAGTTGTTGGTTCTGTGTGTCGGAGCGGATGGGGCACCAGCATCCTCCTCCTGAATCCTCCTCACGATGGCTGCAGAAGCTGGGGTCCTTGGGATATGTTGCCTCCACTGGATTTGAGGTCTTAGCAAGTGCCTTGCCCAGATCCTCGAGAAAGAGCCATCTCTCTGAGATTCCTGTTCCAATCTGGGTTCACCATCCAGATGACTAACGCGTTGTACGCCGAGATGTCCAAGATGTCGAAGAATGTCACAAATTGCAGCTGTAGCCAGTCACTAGCTTGTCTCTTGTGACATTGTGATTTCTGGTTTTTGATGTTTCTCACACAGATTCTCCCTATGCAGCGATTTCAATGTGTACACCATTTTTACAGTACTAATTGGCACGAGACACTAGGGACAATCTTAGAGGAATTGATAGGCCTGTTTCAGGGTATTCAGCAGCTGATGTCAGAGTTCTGGCTTGTTTGTTTTTGTCCTGTTCTAACCATCGCCAGCTTCCTCTTGAAGAGCTCCTGTTCCAGCTTGTGCAAAGTAAAAATGTACCAGATGTGATATATTGTGGCAACGGAGTTCTGTGTCAGTTGTCCAGGACAACCCTCATCCCTACTGAGAAACCATACTAGGCCAAACACAAAACACAAACATAGAAAAACGAACATAGACAACCACCAAACTCCACCTGACCATACTAAATGAAAGACATAACAAAAGAACTAAGGTCAGAACGTGACAACAATGCTGAATTAACAACAGTTTATAATCCAACAGGGGCAGGCAAAAGACAGGTCAAGGGCAGGTAGGGGTCAGTTATCCAGAAGGTGGGACAATTGTATAGGACATCACGCAGGTCAGGGCAGGGTCAGGGTCAGGGCAGGCAGAATGGTCAAAACCTGGAAAACTAAAAAACAGGAACAATCGAGAGACATAAATGGAGGGAAAACATTGGTCGGCTTGACTAAACAAAACGAACTGGCAACAGAAAAACAAGGTATAAATACAGGGATACTGGGAAGATGGGTGACAAACACTTTAACAATGAAGTGAAACTGTTTGTTTTTACCTTTATTTAACTAGGCAAGCAGTTAAGAAATAAATTCTTATTTTCAATGAAGGCCTGGGAACAGTAGGTTAACTGCCTGTTCAGGGAGCAGAACGATGATTTGTACCTTGTCAGCTCGGGGTTTGAACTTGCAACCTTGCGGTTGTCACTAGTCCAACGCTCTAACCACTAGGCTACCTGCCGCCTCTACACTCTAACCACTAGGCTACCTGCCGCCCTCTACACTCTAACCACTAGCTACACCTGCCTCCTCTACACTCTAACCACTAGGCTACCTGCACTCCTCTTACACTCTAACCACTAGGCTACCTGCCACCTCTACACTCTAACCACTAGGCTACCCTGCCACCTCTACACTCTAACCACTAGGCTACCCTGCCACCTCTACACCTAACCACTAGGCTACCTGCCGCCTCTACACTCTAACCACTAGGGCTACCCTGCCGTATCCATAAGAACAATATCAGTCCTAAAAAACACAACCTTATTGAACAATCCTTTGATAGCTTTTCAGAATTCACTGATAAATTGGGCCACATTGGGAATATAAAAAAATATATTTTTTTATAACTATTTGGATATGTAGGTATTTTACAGAAATACATGCATCTTAAACGTTTCACATCACCAAATTTATATTTGAAATGTTTAGGCCTTCAGAGCAATCTTGAGGGAATCCGATTTGAGTCAGAAAAGGATGTTCATATGATTGGTAAGATACACACCAAACCTCGCAGAGAGCCTATTCAACTGACAATCTCTGATAAACTATTGGAACCAAGACTTAAAAAGAGCTGATTTTGGCACACGATGGAGGGAATGTTGGAACAGAACTAATTACATGAAGGATAAAATAAAATAAAATGTATTGACTTCGTTATGCAAGAGACACAATTCTACAGCACAACAACAGAGTCATGTCGTAAGTGTAAAACTGCTATAAAGTCCAGAAGTGGCTGTCAGAAGTATTACAATGTAAATTAACTTTTAATCCATGTGTTTGCATATTTCAAGTTATATGAGGGGGCAGTGACTTCTAAGAGTGTACTGCCAATTAGTATGGTTCTTTAGTTTCAAATATGGTATCTCTCTGTGTGTGTGTGTGGTGTGTGTGTGTGTGTGTGTGTGTGTGTGTGTGTGTGTGTGTGTGTGTGTGTGTGTGTGTGTGTGTGTGTGTGTGTGTGTGTGTGTGTGATTGCCTTTGAGGGCCTGGCCCCTCCAATTAAAACACACACTGTCTCTCTCTGTCACTCTATATCTGTCTGTTTTATCTCTGATTCGCTCTCTGTCTCTCTCGCGGTACATATATCTGTCTCTTTCTCTGTCTCTCTCGCTCTCATCTTCTCTCTCTCTCACTTGCTCTATCTGTCTCCACATCTGTCTGTTTCTCTCTGATTCTTTTCCCTGTCTCTCTCTGTCCTCCACACCTCTCTCCTCTCCTCTCTCTCTACCCAAGGTATTAATTACCTGAGATAATGACTTTCCCTCTCTCAGCAATTAATGCCATATCTACAGGGGTTTGCATGTGTGTTGCCAGGGGATGTAGTTGAAGGGGCTATAAAGGGGGCATTCAGGGATGCATGCAGAGATACCACAGTGGTGCAAGAGGTGTTTTAGTCTTCTTTAAACACTGAGACCTCAGAGAAGCCCACATAGCTCTGTTAGGTAAGTGATGCGGAAAACACAGAGGACGGAGAGAGAGAGAGATGGCTGCCTGACTGGCAGAGTGGCTGGCTGGCTGGCTGGTGGCTGGCTGAGTGGATGCCTGGCAGGCTGGAGTGACTGGCTGGAGTGGCTGCCTGGCTGGACTGACTGGACTGTACTGGGCTCACTGGTCTGGCTGGCTGGACTGACTGGACTGTACTGGGCTCCACTGGTCTGGTTAGCTGGCTGCCTGACTTAGTGGCTGGCTGGCTGGCTGGGTGACTGGCTGACTGACTGACTGACTGGCTGGACTAGCTGTCTGACTGACGTCCTGTCTGACTGCCTGGCTGACTGACTGTCTGACTGACTGTCTGACTGGCTGTCTGACTGGCTGACTGACTGGATATCTGTCTGTACTGGCTGACTGGTCTGGCTGGCTGATCAATACTGATACGAAAATACAGGTAGCTAGCAACATCAAGCTAGCCAGCTAACAATGACAGGGGAAAATACAGGTGTAGCTAGCAACATAAAGCTAGCCAGCTAACAATGACAGGTGACAGCTGAGTAGCTAGCAACATCAAGCTAGCCAGCTACAATGACAGGTGACAATACAGGTAGCTAGCAACATCAAGCTAGCCAGCTAACAATGACAGGTGAAAATGCAGGTAGGTAGCAACATCAAGCTAGCCAGCTAACAATGAGCAGGTGAAATGCAGGTAGGTAGCAACATCAAGTCGCCAGCTAACAATGACAGGTGAAAATACAGGTAGCTAGCAACATCAAGCTAGCCAGCTAACAATGACAGCTGTATAACACATCAAATGAAATATAGTATGATGACTGTTATATAACAGCACAAATGACATTATATTATATAATATTAGAGAGGAACTAGCTGTAGTCTAACTCTTTATTAGTTGATGTTTAACATACAGTCATTAAATTCTCTGCGGTCCTGTATTCAATTCCTGCTCATCAAGTCTCCTCAGATTCCACGTGGTACTGGGATTCTTCTGGCTCCAGCGACACAAGCCCAGACGGCATCCCTAGCCAGACGGCATCCCTAGCCAGACGGTATCCTAGCCGCGTCCTCAAAACATGTGCAGACCAGCTGGCTGGTGTGTTTACGGACATATTCAATCGCTCCTTATCCAAGTCTCATGTCCCCGCTTGCTTCAAGATGGCCACCATTGTTCCTGCACCCAAGAAGGCAAAGATAACTGAACTAAATGCCTACTGCTTAGAGAGATCATGTCACCTCCACATTACCGGCCACACTAGACCTACTTCAGTTTGCATACCGCCCCAACAGGTCCAGATGAAGCACTCGCCATCACACTGCCCTATCCCATCTGGACAAGAGGAATACCTATGTAAGAATGCTGTTCATTGACTACAGCTCAGCATTCAACACCATAGTACCCTCCAAGCTCATCATCAAGCTGGAGACCCTGGGGCTCAAACCCGCCCTCGACTTCAGTGATGTCATTTTTACAAAATAGCCTCACACACTCTTCTACTCAGCAAACTGGATGCAGTCTATCACAGTGCCATCCGTTTTGTCACCAAAGCCCCATATTCTACCCACCACAGCAACCTGTATGCTCTCGTTGTCTAGCCCTCGCTTCATACTCATCGCCAAACTCACTGGCTCCAGGTCATCAATAATCTTTGCTAGGTAAAGCTCCCCTTATCTCAGCTCATTGGTCACCATAACAGCACCCACTCGTAGCACACACTCCAGCAGGTATATTTCACTGGTCATCTCCAAAGCCAATTCTTAATTTGGCCGCCTTTCCTTCCAGTTCTCTGCTGCCAATGACTGGAACGAACTGCAAAAATCACTGAAGCTGGAGACTCCCTCACTAACGTTAAGCATCAGCTGTCAGAGCAGCTTACAGATCATTGCACCTGTACATAGCCCATCTGTAAATAGCCCAAACAACTACCTCATCCCGATACTGTATTTATTTATTCATCTTGTTCCTTTGCACCCCAGTATCTCTACTCTATCTATCACCTCGACAACATCCAGTGAAATTGCAGAGCGCGAAAATCAAATTACAGAATATATTTTTTTATATTTTAACATTCATGAAAATACAAGTGTCATACATCAAAATAAAGCTTAACTTCTTGTTAATCCAGCCGATTTCCGATTTCAAAAAGGCTTTACGGCGAAAGCACACCTTCCGATTATCTGAGGACAGCACCCCACATACAAAAGCATGAAAAAAATTAAACCAGGCAGGTGCGCCAGGAAAGTCAGAAATAGCGATATAATAAATGTCTTACCTTTGAAGATCTTCTTCTGTTGGCACTCCAAAAGGTCACAGCTACATCACAAAAATGTTGAATTTTTGGTCGATAAAGTCCTTCATTATGTCCCCAGTTTAGCTGTCGCGCTTCATTCAATCCCATAAGTTTCCTATAAACCAAACAAGTCAAATCAAACCTCAGGTACGCTAATACGTAAATAAATGCTAAAATTTAAGACGGAAAATCATTATTGTCGGAGATAAACAAGAAAGAACGAGCTCTCACCACGCGCATGAAAACACTACTGCCAAAATGGGTGCCACTTAGAAAAAAATACAAATTCGAACTAATTTTTCCAAAAACATGCCTGAAACCTTTTCTAAAGACTGACATCTAGTGGAAGCCCTAGGAACTGCAATCTGGGAGGGTTTCACATCGTAATAAACATGAACATGGCAATGGAAACAGTGGTAGGATGAACATAGTTTTTTGGATGGTTTGGCCTCAGTGTTTTGCCTGCCATATCAGTTCTGTTATACTCACAGACATCATTTTAACAGTTTTAGAAACTTTAGAGTGTTTCCTATCCAAATCTATATGCATATCCTAGCTTCTGGGCCTGAGTAACAAGCAGTTTACTTTGGTCACGCTTTTCATCCAGACGTCAAAATACTGCCCCCTAGAGGTTAAATAAAGGTAGAATTAATCAATCAATAAATCATCAAGTTTGCAGACGACACAACAGTAGTGGGCTTGATTACCAACAGCGACGAGACAGCCTACAGGGAGGAGGTGAGGGCACTTCGGAGTGTGGTGTCAGGAAAACAACCTTTCACTCAACATCAACAAAAGAAGGAGATGATCATGGACTTCAGGAAACAGCAGAGGGAGCACCCTCCTAATCACATCAAAGGGATAGTAGTGGAGAAGGTGGAACATTTAAAGTTTCTTGGCGTACACATCACAGACAAACTGGAATGGTCCACTCACACAGACAGTGTGGTGAAGAAGGCGCAATAGCGCCTCTTCAACCTCAGGAGTCTGAAGAAATTTGGCTTGTCACCCAAAACCCTGACAAACTTTTACAGATGCACAATCGAGAGCATCCTGTCGGGCTGTATCACCGCCTGGTACGGCAACTGCTCCGCCCACAACCATAAAGCTCTCCAGAGGGTAGTGAGGTCTGCACAACGCATCACCGGGGGCAAACTACCTGCCCTCCAGGACACCTACAGCACACGATGTCACAGGAAGGCCATAAAGATCATCAAGGACAACAACCACCCGAGCCACTCCCTTTTTCACACCGTTACCATACAGAAGGCGAGGTGAGTACAGGTGCATCAAAGCTGGGACCGAGAGACTGAAAACAGCTTCTATCTCAAGGCCATCAGACTGCTAAACAGCCATCAATAACTCAGAGAGGCTGCTGCCTACATTGAGACCCAATCACTAACTCAGAGAGGCTGCTGCCCACATTGAGACCTAATCACTAACTCAGAGAGGCTGCTGCCCACATTGAGACCTAATCACTAACCTCCAGAGGCTGCTGCCCACATTGAGACCTAATCACTAACTCAGAGGGCTGCTGCCTACATTGAGACCTAATCACTAACTCAGAGAGGCTGCTGCCTACATTGAGACCTAATCACTAACTCAGAGAGGCTGCTGCCTACATTGAGACCCAATCACTAACTCAGAGAGGCTGCTGCCTACATTGAGACCCAATCACTAACTCAGAGAGGCTGCTACCATTGAGACCCAATCACTAACTCAGAGGCTGCTGCCTACATTGAGACAATCACTAACTCAGAGAGGCTGTTGCCCACATTGAGACCCAATCACTGGCCACTTTAGTAAATGGATCGCAAGTCACTTTATGCAATGTCACTTTAATAATGTTTACATATCTTACATTACTCATCTCATATGTATATACTGTATTTTATACCATCTATTGCACCTTGCCTATGCTGCTCGGCCATCGTTCATCCATATACTTACATGTACATTTTCTCATTCACCCCTTTACACTTGTGTGTATTAGGTAGTTGTTGGGAATTGTTAGATTACTTGTTAGATATTACTGCGCTGTCAGAACGAGAAGCACAAGCATTTTGCTACACTCGCAATAACATCTGCTAACCATGTGTATGTGACGAATAACATTTGATTTGATCTTATGGAATTGACTTGGTAGAATCTGTCAAGACTCCTTGTCTTTGGACCATCCCCACATACCCCTAGATTACATCATGGCTTTCCCTCCGTCTGAGGGCAACACTGCCATCCTGCCATCCCTGCCATCCTGCCATCCTGACATCCTGCCATCCTGCCATCCTGACATCCTGCCATCCTGACATCCTGACATCCTGACATCCTGACATCCTGACATCCTGCCATCCTGCCATCCTGACATCCTGCCATCCTGCCATCCTGACATCCTGACATCCTGCCATCCTGACATCCTGCCATCCTGCCATCCTGACATCCTGCCATCCTGACATCCTGCCATCCTGACATCCTGACATCCTGCCATCCTGACATCCTGCCATCCTGACATCCTGACATCCTGCCATCCTGACATCCTGCCATCCTGCCATCCTGACATCCTGCCATCCTGACATCCTGCCATCCTGCCATCCTGACATCCTGCCATCCTGACTGTGGTCGACCGGTTTTCCAAGGCCGCCCACTTCATTCTTCTCCCCAATCTACCCTCTGCGACGGAAGGCCAGTCGCCAAGGAGACGGCCCAGTTCATGGTGCAGCACGTCGTCCCCGGATCCATGGACTCCCGAGGACAGTTCTCGTCCCAGTTCTGGAAGGCGTTCTGCATCCTCATTGGTTTGCACCCCCAGTACAATGAGACAACCCAGTGTTTTTGTATCAGCTCCTGCTTTTTCCCAGTCTCTCTTTTTCTTGTCCTCTTGGTTTTGACCCTTGCCTGTCCTGACCCTGACCCCGACCGCTTGACCACTCTGCATGCCCCTGATCCTGACCTCTTGACCACTCTGCATGCCCCTGACCCTGAGCCTGCCTGCCGTCCTGTACCATTGCCCTTGACCCTGACCCTCTGCATGCCCCTGACCCTGACCCCGACCACTCTGCATGCCCCTGATCCTGATCCTGACCCCTGACCCCAACCACTCTGCATGCCCCTGACAATGAGCCTGCCTGCCGTCTGTACCATTGCCCTTGACCCTGACCCCTCTGCATGCCCCTGACCCCGACCACTCTGCATGCCCCTGATCCTGACCCTGACCCCGACCACTCTGCATGCCCCTGACCCTGAGCCTGCCTGCCGTCCTGTACCATTGCCCTTGACCCTGACCCCTCTGCATGCCCCTGACCCTGACCCCGACCACTCTGCATGCCCCTGACCCTGAGCCTGCCTGCCGTCCTGTACTGTTGCCCTTGACCCTGACCCCTCTGCATGCCCCTGACCCTGACCCCTGACCCCGACCCTCTGCATGCCCCTGACCCTGACCCCGACCACTCTGCATGCCCCTGACCCTGACCCCTGACCCCGACCCCTCTGCATGCCCCTGACCCTGAGCCTGCCTGCCGTCCTGTACCATTGCCCTTGACCCTGACCCCTCTGCATGCTCCTGACCCTGACCCCGACCACTCTGTATGCCCCTGATCCTGACCCCTGACCCCGACCCCTCTGCATGCCCCTGACCCTGACCACTCTGCATGCCCCTGACCCTGACCACTCTGCATGCCCCTGACCCTGACCCCTGACCCCGACCCCTCTGCATGCCCCTGACCCTGAGCCTGCCTGCCGTCCTGTACCGTTGCCCTTGACCCTGACCCCTCTGCATGCCCCTGACCCCTGACCCCGACCACTCTGCATGCCCCTGACCCTGAGCCTGCCTGCCGTCCTGTACCGTTGCCCTTGACCCTGACCCCTCTGCATGCCCCTGACCCTGACCCCTGACCCCGACCCCTCTGCATGCCCCTGACCCTGACCCCTGACCCCGACCCCTCTGCACGCCCCCTGACCCTGACCCCCTGACCCTGACCCTCTGCATGCCGTCCTGTACCGTGCCCTTGACCCTGACCCCTCTGCATGCCCCCTGACCCTGACCCCTGACCCCGACCCCTCTGCACGCCCCTGACCCTGACCCTGACCCTGACCCCTCTGCATGCCCCTGACCCTGAGCCTGCCTGCCGTCCTGTACCTTGCCCCTGTTGCTGTTAACATTGTTACTCTGACACAGACTGCATCTTATCCTGATAATTCTATTCTGTTACATTAGAAAGGAACTAGCTGTAGTCCAACTCTGCATTAGTAGATTAGTAAACAAACATACAAATATAGCCTTGAAACATGGTGAAATATATATAGTTTTGATATCATGGATGGTCCGTAATTTCATCCATAGGTCTGTCTATGATTTAGAGAGTGGTTACATTTCGCTCCATCCCTCAGCTGTTCACCAAAACTGATGTGTCTTTTTAAGCAAAATGTCTATTGCTATTGATTAAATCAGCTATTCAATGACTTGCACAGAAACATCTTGTCTTCGCCCACATTACACGGCTGTCGTTAATGATGTAGGCTACAAACAACACGACAGACGCACACACACAGACGCACACACACACACACACACACACACACACACACACACACACACACACACACACACACACGTCTATTAACAATTATGTACAAACAACACGACAGATGGAGAATGAGATCTATCAAAGACACTGAGCCTGCATCCCACACAGCACCCAATTCCCTACAGAGTGCACTCATTTTGACCAGGGCCCATAGGCCTCTAGTGAAAAGTAGTGAAACTTTGTAGGGAATAGGGTATCATTTGGGAGTCAAGCCTGAGACATTTACAGGTAAATGAAGAAGCCGAGACAGACAGAGTGAGTCCATGACCTTCTCTTCTCTCTTATTCCTCACTTTCTTTCTCTGTTTCTTATGAATCTTTCTTTGTTCCCCTCTGCATCACAATGTGCTTAAGAAACATCACCTGTGATTTCAGCTGCTCCTGCATTCCTTCATCAGTAAGGCTGTTTGATACATGAAACTAACTACGAGAGAACAGACAACAACTAATGGACACACAATTATGAAACCATAGTGTCCTCTCCTCTCAATTATGAAACCATAGTGTACTCTCCTGTCAATTATGAAACCATAGTGTACTCTCCTCTCAATTATGAAACCATAGTGTCCTCTCCTGTCAATTATGAAACCATAG
>NW_026280133.1:0-10000 GCF_023373465.1 Oncorhynchus keta | reverse complement strand
GTCACCCATTGAGCATGTTTGGGATGCTCTGGATCGACGTGTACACCAGCGTGCTCCAGTTCCCGCCAATATCCAGCAACTTCACACAGCCATTTGAAGAGGAGTGGGACAACATTCCACAGGCCACAATCAACAGCCTGATCAACTCTATGTGAAGGAGATGTGTGTTTCTGCATGAGGCAAATGGTGGTCACACCAGATACTGACTGGTTTTCTGATCCATGCCCCAACTTTTTTTTTGTTTAAGGTATTTGTGATGATGAGGGACTAATGATGTGATGAGTTGTTGGTCACACTGACTGTTTTCTGATGCACTCTTTTTATTTTTTAAAGGAATCTGTGCCTTGCATCAAACTGTCCCCATCTACCCCCTCTCTCTCCTGCTGCAGAGTTCCCCCACAGACCCCATCTACCCCCATCTATCCCAGTCGTGTGAAATCCATAGATTATTTAATTGGATTTATTTAAATCGATTCAAGTCGTTATATGAAATGTAACTCAGTATAATCTATGAAAATAGTAGCATGTTGAGTTGAATATATTTTGGGTTGTTGTAGGACGTACGTTGGTTCTGATTGGTTCCAGCATGTGTGTTCTGGTTGGACTAAATACTTGTAAGGCGAGCAAAACAAAAAAAAACACAAATAATAAAAACTTATTTGTTGATTATTTGTTCATACAGAAATAACAAAGTCTGAAAAGCTGCTGTATTGTTCAATGTAACCAGGTAAAAAACAAATCCTGTCCTCTTTATGTGTGTGTGTGTGTGTGTGTGTGTGTGTGTGTGTGTGTGTGTGTGTGTGTGTGTGTGTGTGTGTGTGTGTGTGTGTGTGTGTGTGTGTGTGTGTGTGTGTGTGTGTGTGTGTGTGTGTCTCTAGTAATCTTCGTTTTCTTTATTATTTTGGTTAGGTCAGGGTGTGACAAGGGATGGTTTGTTTTGTTTTTGTCCTGTGTAGGGTTTTTGTATGTCTATGTGATGTTGCATGTTTGTTGATAGCGGTCACGTTCGTTTTGTTATTTTGTTTGTTTGTTTAGTGTACTTCGTGTTCATTCGTCTTACATTAAAAAAGTATGTAACACCAGGCTGCGCGTTGGACTCCTCACTAGGATGAACGTGACCTGTTAAACAAACTGCTTTCTTTTTCCACCTTGTCTTCCTCCTGTGTCCATGTCCACTGGTCACTTTCATTCTCTCACACACACACACACACACACACACCACAACGCCACACACACCACAACGCCGCACACACACACCACAACGCCACACACACCACAACATAACACCACATCGTAACACCACACACATTTTATTTTTACTTCCTGAGATAAAGCGGAAGATATCTAAAATAATAATGGGATGAAATAAAGGGATGAGAAGAGACAGAGGTCTGGAATATGGAGATGAGAAGAGACGGAGGTCTGGAACACTGGGGATGAGAAGAGACGGAGGTCTGGAACATGGAGATGAGAAGAGACGGAGGACGGAGGTCTGGAACACTGGGGATGAGAAGAGACGGAGGACGGAGGTCTGGAACCTTGGGGATGAGAAGAGACGGAGGTCTGGAACACTGGGGATGAGAAGAGACGGAGGACGGAGGTCTGGAACACTGGGGATGAGAAGAGACGGAGGTCTGGAACACTGGGGATGAGAAGAGACGGAGGTCTGGAACACTGGGGATGAGAAGAGACGGAGGACGGAGGTCTGGAACACTGGGGATGAGAAGAGACGGAGGTCTGGAACACTGGGGATGAGAAGAGACGGAGGTCTGGAACACTGGGGATGAGAAGAGACGGAGGTCTGGAACACTGGGGATGAGAAGAGACGGAGGACGGAGGTCTGGAACACTGGGGATGAGAAGAGACGGAGGTCTGGAACACTGGGGATGAGAAGAGACGGAGGTCTGGAACACTGGGGATGAGAAGAGACGGAGGACGGAGGTCTGGAACACTGGGGATGAGAAGAGACGGAGGACGGAGGTCTGGAACACTGGGGATGAGAAGAGACGGAGGTCTGGAACCATGGGGATGAGAAGAGACGGAGGACGGAGGTCTGGAACACTGGGGATGAGAAGAGACGGAGGACGGAGGTCTGGAACACTGGGGATGAGAAGAGACGGAGGACGGAGGTCTGGAACACTGGGGATGAGAAGAGACGGAGGTCTGGAACACTGGGGATGAGAAGAGACGGAGGTCTGGAACACTGGGGATGAGAAGAGACGGAGGTCTGGAACACTGGGGATGAGAAGAGACGGAGGTCTGGAACACTGGGGATGAGAAGAGACGGAGGACGGAGGTCTGGAACACTGGGGATGAGAAGAGACGGAGGACGGAGGTCTGGAACACTGGGGATGAGAAGAGACGGAGGTCTGGAACACTGGGGATGAGAAGAGACGGAGGTCTGGAACACTGGGGATGAGAAGAGACGGAGGACGGAGGTCTGGAACACTGGGGATGAGAAGAGACGGAGGACGGAGGTCTGGAACACTGGGGATGAGAAGAGACAGAGGACGGAGGTCTGGAACACTGGGGATGAGAAGAGACGGAGGTCTGGAACACTGGGGATGAGAAGAGACGGAGGTCTGGAACACTGGGAATGAGAAGAGACGGAGGTCTGGAACACTGGGGATGAGAAGAGACGGAGGTCTGGAACACTGGGGATGAGAAGAGACGGAGGTCTGGAACACTGGGGATGAGAAGAGACGGAGGTCTGGAACACTGGGGATGAGAAGAGACGGAGGACGGAGGTCTGGAACACTGGGGATGAGAAGAGACGGAGGTCTGGAACACTGGGGATGAGAAGAGACGGAGGTCTGGAACACTGGCGATGAGAAGAGACGGAGGTCTGGAACACTGGGGATGAGAAGAGGCAGAGGTCTGGAACACTGGGGATGAGAAGAGACGGAGGTCTGGAACACTGGGGATGAGAAGAGACGGAGGTCTGGAACACTGGGGATGAGAAGAGACGGAGGACGGAGGTCTGGAACACTGGGGATGAGAAGAGACGGAGGTCTGGAACACTGGGGATGAGAAGAGACGGAGGTCTGGAACACTGGGGATGAGAAGAGACGGAGGTCTGGAACACTGGGGATGAGAAGAGACGGAGGTCTGGAACACTGGGGATGAGAAGAGACGGAGGTCTGGAACACTGGGGATGAGAAGAGACGGAGGTCTGGAACACTGGGGATGAGAAGAGACGGAGGACGGAGGTCTGGAACACTGGGGATGAGAAGAGACGGAGGTCTGGAACACTGGGGATGAGAAGAGACGGAGGTCTGGAACACTGGGGATGAGAAGAGACGGAGGACGGAGGTCTGGAACACTGGGGATGAGAAGAGACGGAGGACGGAGGTCTGGAACACTGGGGATGAGAAGAGACGGAGGTCTGGAACCCTGGGGATGAGAAGAGACGGAGGACGGAGGTCTGGAACACTGGGGATGAGAAGAGACGGAGGACGGAGGTCTGGAACACTGGGGATGAGAAGAGACGGAGGACGGAGGTCTGGAACACTGGGGATGAGAAGAGACGGAGGTCTGGAACACTGGGGATGAGAAGAGACGGAGGTCTGGAACACTGGGGATGAGAAGAGACGGAGGTCTGGAACACTGGGGATGAGAAGAGACTGAGTACGGAGGTCTGGAACACTGGGGATGAGAAGAGACGGAGGACGGAGGTCTGGAACACTAGGGATGAGAAGAGACGGAGGACGGAGGTCTGGAACACTGGGGATGAGAAGAGACGGAGGTCTGGAACACTGGCGATGAGAAGAGACAGAGCTCTGGAACACTGGCGATGAGAAGAGACAGAGCTCTGGAACACTGGGGATGAGAAGAGACGGAGGACGGAGGTCTGGAACACTGGGGATGAGAAGAGACGGATGACGGAGGTCTGGAACACTGGGGATCAGAAGAGGCAGAGGACGGAGGTCTGGAACCCTGGGGATGAGAAGAGACGGAGGTCTGGAACACTGGGGATGAGAAGAGATGGAGGTCTGGAACCCTGGGGATGAGAAGAGACGGAGGTCTGGAACACTGGGGATGAGAAGAGACGGAGGTCTGGAACACTGGGGATGAGAAGAGACGGAGGTCTGGAACACTGGGGATGAGAAGAGACGGAGGTCTGGAACACTGGGGATGAGAAGAGACGGAGGTCTGGAACACTGGGGATGAGAAGAGACGGAGGACGGAGGTCTGGAACACTGGGGATGAGAAGAGACTGAGGTCTGGAACACTGGGGATGAGAAGAGACGGAGGTCTGGAACACTGGCGATGAGAAGAGACGGAGGTCTGGAACACTGGGGATGAGAAGAGGCAGAGGTCTGGAACACTGGGGATGAGAAGAGGCAGAGGTCTGGAACACTGGGGATGAGAAGAGACGGAGGTCTGGAACACTGGGGATGAGAAGAGACGGAGGAGGGAGATCTGGAACACTGGGGATGAGAAGAGACGGAGGTCTGGAACACTGGGGATGAGAAGAGACGGAGGACGGAGGTCTGGAACACTGGGGATGAGAAGAGACGGAGGACGGAGGTCTGGAACACTGGGGATGAGAAGAGACGGAGGACGGAGGTCTGGAACACTGGGGATGAGAAGAGACGGAGGTCTGGAACACTGGGGATGAGAAGAGACGGAGGTCTGGAACACTGGGGATGAGAAGAGACGGAGGTCTGGAACACTGGGGATGAGAAGAGACGGAGGTCTGGAACACTGGGGATGAGAAGAGACGGAGGACGGAGGTCTGGAACACTGGGGATGAGAAGAGACGGAGGACGGAGGTCTGGAACACTGGGGATGAGAAGAGACGGAGGTCTGGAACACTGGCGATGAGAAGAGACAGAGCTCTGGAACACTGGGGATGAGAAGAGATGGAGGAGGAGGTCTGGAACACTGGGGATGAGAAGAGACGGATGACGGAGGTCTGGAACACTGGGGATCAGAAGAGGCAGAGGACGGAGGTCTGGAACACTGGGGATGAGAAGAGACGGAGGTCTGGAACACTGGGGATGAGAAGAGACGGAGGTCTGGAACACTGGGGATGAGAAGAGACAGAGGTCTGGAACACTGGGGATGAGAAGAGACGGAGGTCTGGAACACTGGGGATGAGAAGAGAGGAGGTCTGGAACACTGGGGATGAGAAGAGACGGAGGTCTGGAACACTGGGGATGAGAAGAGACGGAGGTCTGGAACACTGGGGATGAGAAGAGACGGAGGACGGAGGTCTGGAACACTGGGGATGAGAAGAGACTGAGGTCTGGAACACTGGGGATGAGAAGAGACGGAGGTCTGGAACACTGGCGATGAGAAGAGACGGAGGTCTGGAACACTGGGGATGAGAAGAGGCAGAGGTCTGGAACACTGGGGATGAGAAGAGGCAGAGGTCTGGAACACTGGGGATGAGAAGAGACGGAGGTCTGGAACACTGGGGATGAGAAGAGACGGAGGAGGGAGATCTGGAACACTGGGGATGAGAAGAGACGGAGGTCTGGAACACTGGGGATGAGAAGAGACGGAGGTCTGGAACACTGGGGATGAGAAGAGACGGAGGTCTGGAACACTGGGGATGAGAAGAGACGGAGGTCTGGAACACTGGCAATGAGAAGAGACGGAGGTCTGGAACACTGGGGATGAGAAGAGACGGAGGTCTGGAACACTGGGGATGAGAAGAGACGGACGTCTGGAACACTGGGAATGAGAAGAGATGGAGGTCGGAGGTCTGGAACACTGGAGATGAGAAGAGACGGACGTCTGGAACACTGGGAATGAGAAGAGACGGAGGTCTGGAACACTGGGGATGAGAAGAGATGGAGGACGGAGGTCTGGAACACTGGGGATGAGAGAAGAAGGCGGTCTGGAACACTGGGGATGAGAAGAGACGGAGTACGGAGGTCTGGAACACTGGGAATGAGAAGAGACGGAGGTCTGGAACACTGGGAATGAGAAGAGATGGAGGTCTGGAACACTGGGAATGAGAAGAGATGGAGGACGGAGGTCTGGAACCCTGGGGATGAGAAGAGACGGAGGTCTGGAACCCTGGGGATGAGAAGAGACAGAGGACGGAGGTCTGGAACACTGGGGATGAGAAGAGACGGAGGTCTGGAACACTGGGGATGAGAAGAGACGGAGGTCTGGAACACTGGGGATGAGAAGAGACGGAGGACGGAGGTCTGGAACACTGGGGATGAGAAGAGACTGAGGTCTGGAACACTGGGGATGAGAAGAGACGGAGGTCTGGAACACTGGCGATGAGAAGAGACGGAGGTCTGGAACACTGGGGATGAGAAGAGGCAGAGGTCTGGAACACTGGGGATGAGAAGAGGCAGAGGTCTGGAACACTGGGGATGAGAAGAGACGGAGGTCTGGAACACTGGGGATGAGAAGAGACGGAGGAGGGAGATCTGGAACACTGGGGATGAGAAGAGACGGAGGTCTGGAACACTGGGGATGAGAAGAGACGGAGGTCTGGAACACTGGGGATGAGAAGAGACGGAGGTCTGGAACACTGGGGATGAGAAGAGACGGAGGTCTGGAACACTGGCAATGAGAAGAGACGGAGGTCTGGAACACTGGGGATGAGAAGAGACGGAGGTCTGGAACACTGGGGATGAGAAGAGACGGACGTCTGGAACACTGGGAATGAGAAGAGATGGAGGTCGGAGGTCTGGAACACTGGAGATGAGAAGAGACGGACGTCTGGAACACTGGGAATGAGAAGAGACGGAGGTCTGGAACACTGGGGATGAGAAGAGATGGAGGACGGAGGTCTGGAACACTGGGGATGAGAAGAGAAGGCGGTCTGGAACACTGGGGATGAGAAGAGACGGAGTACGGAGGTCTGGAACACTGGGAATGAGAAGAGACGGAGGTCTGGAACACTGGGAATGAGAAGAGATGGAGGTCTGGAACACTGGGAATGAGAAGAGATGGAGGACGGAGGTCTGGAACCCTGGGGATGAGAAGAGACGGAGGTCTGGAACACTGGGAATGAGAAGAGACAGAGGACGGAGGTCTGGAACACTGGGGATGAGAAGAGAAGGAGGTTGGAACACTGGGGATGAGAAGAGAAGGAGGTCTGGAACACTGGGGATGAGAAGAGATGGAGGTCTGGAACACTGGGGATGAGAAGAGATGGAGGTCTGGAACCCTGGGGATGAGAAGAGACGGAGGTCTGGAACACTGGGGATGAGAAGAGACGGAGGTCTGCAACACGAGTAGATTCTGGAGACACTTTTTCACAGGAGGTACCGTCAACCCACTGAATTGCCATGGTAATGCCTAACCTCCTGTGGTTAAAACACACACGCAGATGCTCTCTCACACACACACACAAAACACTTTTCTGCACACAGCAGGGTCAGACGCGTCAATTCTCACCCCACTCCCTCTGACACAGCTTGTGAAGTGCACAAGTCTCGCTGACTCTTACTAAAACTCTTTTAGCACTGTGTGTGTGTGTATGTGTGTGTGTGTGTGTGTGTGTCACTGTGCTCCTGTCAGGGAAAGAAAAGAGTGATGAAGAACAACAGCATAGAACAACAGCATAGAACAACAGCGTAGAACAACAGCGTAGAACAACAGCATAGAACAACAGCGTAGAACAGCATAGAACAACAGCATAGAACAACAGCGTAGAACAACAGCATAGAACAGCAGCGTAGAACAACAGCGTAGAACAACAGCGTAGAACAACAGCATAGAACAGCAAGAACAGCATAGAACAACAGCATAGAACAACAACAGCATAGAACAGCAGCGTAGAACATAGAACAGCAGCGCATAGAGAACAACAGCGTAGAACAACAGCGTAGAACAGCGAAACAGAAGAACAACAGCATAGAACAACAGCATAGAACAGCACTTAAACAGCGTAGAACAACAGCGTAGAACAGCGAGAGCAACAACAGCAAGAACAACAGCATAGAACAACAGCATAGAACAGCATAGATCAACAGCATAGAACAACAGCGTAGAACAACAGCGTAGAACAACAGCGTAGAACAACAGCGTAGCGAAGAACAACAGCATAGAACAACAGCGTAGAACAACAGCGAACAACAGCGTAGAACAGCGAAGAACAACAGCATAGAACAGCATAGAACAACAGCATAGAACAACAGAACAACAGCATAGAACAACAGCATAGAACAACAGCATAGAACAACAGCATAGAACAACAGCGTAGAACAGCGAAGAACAACAGCATAGAACAACAGCATAGAACAACAGCGTAGAACAACAGCATAGAACAACAGCATACAACAGCATAGAACAATAGCTTAGAACAACAGCATAGAACAGCTGCATAGAACAGCTGCATAGAACAGCTGCACAACAGCATAGAACAACAGCATAGAACAACAGCATAGAACAACAGCGTAGAACAACAACAGCATAGAACAGCGTAGACAGCAGCGTAGAACAACAGCGTAGAACAACAGCGTAGAACAGCAGCATAGAACAGCGCATAGAACAGCATAGAACAACAGCATAGAACAACAGCGTAGAACAGCAGCGTAGAACAACAGCGTAGAACAACAGCGTAGAACAACAGCATAGCATAGAACAACAGCATAGAACAGCTGCGTAGAACAACAGCGTAGAACAGCGTAGAACAACATAGAACAGCAGCATAGAACAACAGCATAGAACAGCAGCATAGAACAACAGCATAGAACAACAGCATAGAACAACAGCATAGAAACAGCAGCATAGACAACAGCATAGAACAACAGCAGCGTAGAACAACAGCGTAGAACAGCAGCGTAGAACAACAGCATAGAACAACAGCGTAGGAGAGAACAACAGCATAGAACAACAGCGTAGAACAGCAGCATAGAACAACAGCATAGAACAACAGCATAGAACAACAGCGTAGAACAGCAGCGTAGAACAGCGTAGAACAGCAGCATAGAACAACAGCCTCGAACAACAGCATAGAACAGCAGCATAGAACAACAGCATAGAACAACAGCATAGAACGACAGCATAGAACGACAGCATAGAACGACAGCATAGAACAACAGCATAGAACAACAGCATAGAACAACAGCATAGAACAACAGCATAGAACAACAGCATAGAACAACAGCATAGAACAACAGCATAGAACAACAGCATAGAACAACAGCATAGAACAACAGCATAGAACAGCAGCATAGAACAGCAGCATAGAACAGCAGCATAGAACAACAGCATAGAACAACAGCATAGAACAACAGCATAGAACAACAGCATAGAACAACAGCATAGAACAACAGCATAGAACAACAGCATAGAACAGCAGCATAGAACAACAGCATAGAACAACAGCATAGAACAGCAGCATAGAACAACAGCATAGAACAGCGTAGAACAGCAGCGTAGAACAACAGCGTAGAACAACAGCATAGAACAACAGCATAGAACAACAGCATAGAACAACAGCATAGAACAACGGCATAGAACAGCAGCATAGAACAACTTGCATAGAACAACAGCATAGAACAACAGCATAGAACAACAGCATAGAACAGCAGCATAGAACAACAGCATAGAACAACAACATAGAACAACAACATAGAACAACAGCATAGAACAGCAGCATAGAACAACAGCATAGAACAACAGCGTAGAACAGCAGCATAGAACAACAGCATAGAACAACAACATAGAACCCCTGGTCTGTCTGTCTCCCCCTCTCTGTTCACCATCTGCCCCTAACCCCTTTCCCACCTCTCTGTTCACCATCTGCCCTAACCCCCACCCCCTCTGTTCACCATCTGCCTGGTCTGTCTCCCCCTCTCTGTTCACCATCTGCCCTAACCCACCACACTCTCTGTTCACCATCTGCCCTGGTCTGTCTCCCCCTCTCTGTTCACCATCTGCCCTGGTCTGTCTCCCCCTCTCTGTTCACCCATCTGCCTAACCCACCACACTGTTACTCTGCCTACCATCTGCCCTAACCCCACCACACTCTCTGTTCACCATCTGCCCTAACCCACCACACTCTCTGTTCACCATCTGC